>NW_028278221.1:300000-477245 GCF_059751315.1 Micrasema longulum | reverse complement strand
TAAGGACCTTTTACCTCGCTTGCGACCGTGACCCCTCAACCGAGGCTGACCCCCCTGGGGGTCGCGACCTACAGGTTGAAAAACACTGCGATAGGCGATATTCTTAGCCTCTTCCGGAACTATACGAAGTACTTAATTTGAAATTAAGAACAAGTTAATTATTTGGGATCCTATTATGATATGTTCAGTTCAAAAATGAATTATATTTAGTTAGGTATATGTCCACTTCATGTCAGCGCGTTTGCCTACCGTGCAAGAGAGACTCGGGTTCGATTCCAAATATGGTTGATATGATCGAACTACGCTGCACGGGCTGCATGCTGACTGGGTGCGGAAAGGGGGATGATGATAATTTGAGCCAGTATTTTTTTCGCAAATCAATATTTATGTTGATAGAAAAACTGCTGTTATTGTAGCATCTACATTGAAAATTGCAGGATGTGACCCTTTAGAAATTAATTACAAAAATCGAAAATAGAGTCTCTTATAAGGGAGTTCACACCTGATTTGCCATTAACGATTCATTGAGATGGCAAGTTAATTGAAGATATAAATGGTCATGAAACTGTAGATCGTCTGCCAATTTTGGTACCAGGACTTGAAGTCGATCAGCTTTTAGCGGTTCCAAAATTGGATCGTGTAACAGGCGAAGCATGTGCGTCAGCCGTTTACGAAACAATAAAGTCATGGGACTTGAGCGATAAAACAAAAAGTTTATGTTTTAACAGCTGTAAACACAAATTTGAGAAATGGAGCTTGTGTTCTTTTGGAACAGAAAATGGAAAAAGATATGCTTTGGCTGGCTTGTCGCCATCATATAATGGAAATTATGTTAGAAGCTGTAGTGAGTCAATCGTTTGGTCCGTTTAGTTGTCCTGATATCCAATTGTTTAAAAGGTTTAAGAAGAACTGGGACAAAATTGATCAAAGTGATTATAAAACAGTAATTTGTAATACCACGTACTCAAAAATAATAGAAAACGTTCTGCAGACAGGATTTCTTTTGCTCAAAAACAAATTTTGAGTAAATCAACCTCGAGATAACTATAAAGAGTTGTTGAATCTTACGATCATTTAATTGGGAGGAGTTCCTAAAAAAGGAGTTTCATTTGGGAGGCCTGCTGGTCTTCACCGTGCTAGATGGATGGCTAAAGCTATGTATTGCTTGAAAATTTTCCTATTAAAACATCAGTTTAAACTGACGAAAAAGGAAGAGAAAGCAGTAAATGATATGTGTTTTTTCAGTCATAATATATTTAAAATACTGATTTCAAACGTCTGTCGGATATTCAGCTCCGAGAAACGACTTACAATTATTAATTATAAACCAAACAATGGCCAAAGTCACCATGAAAGAAATACTAGGCCATTAATGGTACTTGACGGAGGAATTGGTGTTTTTTGCATTTTTCGACAACGAACTTTCAGTTCAAGATAAGAAAAATAAGGTAAATGCACTAAAAATCGAACTTGTAGAGCATTGCTCAAAAAGAAAGAGCAGTGATGTCAAACACATTACTGAAAAAAGAATTGAACTAGCAAAATAGTTATTTTACTATTTTTAGTAACAATCAAGTAATCAGCCTTTGAAATGCAGTGAATAAAATGTTTTTAGATCGCAGCACGCTCCAATTAAAACATGTACATGCTCAAGATAAACGGTTAGTTAAATTTATTTCAACAGAGAGGGAAAACATTTTTGAGTAGGGAATATGGAAGTCTAGGCATTTACAGGTCTTATGACCTGTCATTGGTTGGTTTAAGTGGCCACTTTACACACACTGTGTAACATTCACCATTCTGCCCATGTTTAAACATCCATATTTCTTCAACTCTTCCATTTGTTGACTTTTGCGAAGTAAAAGAGCTGAAATCTTTATCACGTGAGTGAGATTCACCCGGCTGAACCAAATCACCTACTAGGCAACGCCTGAAAACAATTTTCCAATTTTGATACTTCTTCCTTTACCAGGTAGTTAATTCAACAATGTTTGAGTATGTCCAAATGCTTGCAGACTGGCTGGATTTACTCCCTAGGGAGTTATTTCATATTAATAAATTTAAATATGAATCCCTATTAATAAATTTAAATATGAATAATAATTTCTAGGGAGGAAATCCAGCCAGTCTGCAAGCATTTGGACATACTTAAACATTGCTGAAAGATGTTGAAACTTGGGAGGAAGACTCTGATTTTGAGGCTACAATGAAAATCGTCCATTCTATGCGGGTAGTGAATGAGCGCGGTGTTGCTTTAATGGAGGAATATAATAAATTGATGACAATCGATGAAGAGCAAAAACAATATTTGCTTTTGTTGGTAAAAAGAGTACGGAAAAAAAATATCGTCATACAAAAAATCAGTTTGGTTTAGTTTGATCTATTGAACTATTGACAAATATATATTTTAAACACTGAACTTCCTCATTGGAGCACCGCCTTAGGCAAATACGGAAATAATAATAGTTTTTCGAGTGGCTTTGTGATGGTTATTACCTCGTCATCGAAATCGTGCTCGGCTTCCTCCAAGGCGGCGCTGAGGGGGCGGCCGCGTGGGGCGCGCCCTCCTCGGGAGTCGAACAAGGTATCCTCCGAGATAGCTTTCTCCGCTCGACGGCGGGCGGAGTTCAAGTCATCATCAGCGAATGCCAGGGAATACCTGCAGCGAATTATACGCAGTATATTAATATATACTTCCACATAGATATAGGAAACATGGAAGTCTAGGCATTTACAGGGCTAATGACCCATCATTTGCTGTCATGTTTATAGGTAAGCTGCCAATATCAAGAACCCAAGTATTTATTAAAAATATAAAAAAACCAGTTCCATAACAAATTATTCAAACAATATATAGCAACACTCGAATCGGGTTGTGGTCTTGTGTGGACCAAAGGCCCGAGGTTCAAATCCCAGTCTACCACAACTCGGTTTCCATTTTTCCAGCACAAGTTATTTACGACTTTTAGGAAATGATCTGAAAATTTAAATATTTGAGTAAATAATTATAAGTGATTGTCCGGGCGGATGAAGAATAAAGTTCTGAGTGTGAAATAGATCTGGAACCCTGGACTAGTGCTTTCGACTCGATTGCTAATCTCAGGTAAAAATCCTGAAAAGAGAAATCAAGAGGAGATAAGTCCGCTTCGTAGTGTAGTGGTTGACGCGTTCGCCTCCATGATTGAGGTTCTCGGTCCGATTCCTGCATATTTTCTGGACTAGCAGCTCACCTTCGATGTAACAAAAATGATTCAGATAGGCTGTAGTTCAGGCGGATAGGGAAACGACGAATGATAAGAAATGATTCCCACCTGTCTTCCAGAGACCTGGAGGGCGCCGGGGGCTCCGGGTCGGGCCTGCCCCTCCTGTCCAGGCGGTCCAGGGTCGGCTTGTAGTAGCTCTCGCCCATGTTGTAGTTGCAGTCGTACACCCGCGTGCGCCGACCCCGCACTCCAGGACGAGACATGATGCGGGCTGAAAACGAGCGCTTACTAATTTACGGCCGGAGCCAATTTCAACAGAGAACATTGTGGGCTGTTCTCTTCCATCGAAGGGGAGCAGCGTTGTAAGTGCGCAGAAAATCCTCTCGCTGTGACTAGATTAAATTGAAGTAGTTATTAACATGGAAATAAGCGCTGGTATTTGCGTGATAATGGTATCAATCTTTAGGTGACTTGTACGAAGGGCGTCGAAAGAGTTAGCTTATCCTTTAAAATAATTATAATCTTATAATGGTAGCCGCTTTTGTTATTGGATCATAAAGGTGAACAAACTTAATTGAAATTCGGTATGTATCCGACATAAGCACTCATAAACATAGGCAAAATGGTGAATGTTACACGGTGTGTAAAGTAGCCACTTAAACCAGCCAATGACAGCTCATAAGCCCTGTAGATGGCTGGACTTCTATATTACCTTCTCTAAAATGTTCTTCATCTCTGTTGTAGTATGTTGAAATGAATTTCGTTTTATGTAAGCAAGTCGCATTATTTAAATACAATCTACATAGATGTACAAGTAGATACATATCGCAATGCGGGAATCGTGGTCTCGGTGCGTTATTTTATCTACGATTGGTTCATATAAATGATGTTAGAGTTGATAAAAGTGAATGATGAATCCGATAAAAAATATTCCACAGGCACCTAATATTACTAGAAATAAACTATCGACCACCAGTCCCAAGCGAGAGTTGCAAGTGTATTAATATCTGGCCACGCTTTAGAGTTATTTTAGTATTGCGTTTCGTCCCGTGCGTGTTACAAGCCAAGTTAATGGTCATGATGCGAATATTTCAAAATATAAAAACAACGGTTTTTAAACAAGCGTAAAAATTTAAGTAAAAAATAAAATAATTTGGAAGAATCTCACAATACAAGAGAAGACAATACTAATATAATCTCATATTTCGAGTATGTCTATTTTTTTTAACTTACATCTGTAATTCAAAATTGTTAACTCTATATCTTTGTAAAAATCAACAGATGGGAGAATTTACGATGAATACATTTTCAAACATATAATATACGGTTGTGAATGTTACAAAGATAAAGAAATTCTAAAGCAATAGAAGAGCTTTATCCCTGACGCTAATACTTTTTATTCGTTCCAAGAGAATCAAATGAGAAATTGTGTCGAAAGCTTTAGCAAGGTCTAAGAAAACTGCTATAAGCTTTCTACCACTATCGAGGCTTTGTGTCATATTTTGAGTAACAGCAACAATTGCGTCTGCCGTCTCAGAATGGTTATTTTAAAGATCTTTGCCACTCCCAAGGCATTTCAGAAGTCTTTTTCAAACATTTTTTTTGTTAATTGTTATTATTACACTTGAAAAAGAGATACGACGATAATTTGAGACCAAAGTCTTTTCACCAGCTTTGTAAATTGGAATAATAGAAGCTTCTTTCAGGCAGGATGGGGAGCACCCTGATTCAAAGCTAGTATTTACTATACAGCCTGTAACTGGAAGGTGGATCATCGGTGGCAGAGTTATAGGGGACCTTAATGCCTATCGATTTATCGGAAAATGATTTTCCGAACTATTTGTGTTTTTTATAGAAGATATTGTGTCTATTATTTCTCGAGTGGTTGCAGATGAGAATTTATTTAAGAGGTTGGTTGAAGCTTAAGTCAATAGCGTGTTTTAAAATGTTCTTTGCTAAACTTGTCTCAACTGAGGAAAAATAATCTTTGAAGGGATTAGCAATTTTATCTGCATTGTTAGTAACGTCAGCCATTTTTCCATCAATAACAATATTTTGTATTGTCTGGCTATGTTTTCGAGTATAGGAAATCTCCTTGATGATATTCCAAATTTTTCTGCTATCGTTCCCCGCTTTTGTGATTTTATTTCTTAATTTTTATCAAACAATTTAGATTCAATTTACTTTCCAAAATGTATAAAGTGTGTCCCTCTTACAGATGCATCTTATTATCCCAATAGTTATCCGTGGTTAGGGAATTTTAATGAATTTCGCGTCACGGGGTTAAGAATTTAGAGACGCATTGTTTACACGGGTACTTAGATCGTTAATAAAGAGCGCGCATGAAATATTGGCATCGTTAGTTTCAAATGTGGAATTTCAATTTTCTTGTGCAACCAAACGATTTAAACATTCATAAACAACAGTTTTTTTTTAATAATCATTTTGTTAGCCGGTTCCGGTTTTTTAAATGATATCGCTTCTATCACTGCGTAATGATCAGTTAGACCACATTGATATATAAAAGTACAGTAAAACCTCGATGTAACGGACTAATTGGGGGGAGGGGGTATACGTTAAAGCCGAAAGTAATTAGATGTAAATAAACAATACAAAACACAAACAGAATTATATTTATTGTCTTCGGACACTCGTCGTGTAGTGACGTTGGTGTTTGATATCGATGCGCTTGCTTTCGGTAATCCTGCTTTGAAAAAGAAATCACTTTTTGTTTGCACTTTTGAAGCTTGAGTTATTATAAGTTTTCTGGGATTTCCATTCTCTCCTACATCACACACTAACGCAATTTTATTTATTTTGCTTTAGTTTTAATTGATGTCCGAAACAGTTTGCTTTTTTATGCCATATTGTTCACATGTACGAGACGCAGACATTCCAGACTCCAACTTTTGTACAATTTCTAGTTTTTGATTGATCGTTGGATCGATTTTTTCTGTTTTTCCATATTTAAAGGGTAGGGTTGGGAAAATTAAAATTTATTTACTGGATTACACTAAATGCATTCATTCACTTCGAGTAAACAAGTTAAACTGCTGTAGAGTTGCGGTAATCCCCGGCCAGCGTAGCAAACAGCCAACACCAGTGTGCTGCGTCGAAATCTACATGTTATTATATCGGGGAATCCCCTAATATACAATCGCTCCGGCTAGGTGCAGTCCACGAGCAGGACGGCATTATGTCTCCAATTTTAGGTGCTAGACGTATGACATGATTATCATGGCCGCTAAAAATTGTTTACATGTGACGTCACTTGAATTTAAGTATGTATAATATTAACAGGACGTTTTTATTTTTTTTACATTTGACCGGATATTTTGTCTGTTATATCCTAAGTCCGTTAGATAGAGGTCTTACCGCACTGAAATTGTTTTCAATTTGGCAAAGACGTGATCAGTACAAGTGGAGGCCGTTCCTACTTCCCGCGTGGGAACATTAATCGATGTAGAAAGTCCATGAAAAGATAGCATATTAAGGTAATCATTTGCTTGGGATATTATTTATAATATTTACATCAATGTCTCCCATCACTATGATATTTTGGAGATTCGCTATTTAGTAGAGTAAGATTTAAACTTTCTAAGAATGAAGGAATATTTCAACTACTTGGAGATCTGTATATAGGAAAACAATGTCGAATCACCTATATCGATTTCCGAACAGTTTGATTGCACAATTGATATTTTGTTAATAGAATATGACATTTGAGTTGCAAATCCTTCAACAGTCTGCCAGAAAATGTTCGCGACATATCAACATATTCAAAATTCAAACAGAAAATAAAAATTATGTTCATGGACAGAAATGGAATCAACCCGGAAACTACAGTCACCCTATAATTCTAATAATCCAAGCTAAGCTACCTACACAAGGTTGATACTTGTAACAATGTGTTTGTATTTTAGTTAAATTATTTTCTGTATATTTATGTAAAAAATCTATAACAATTCATTATGTAAAAAAATATATATCACACTAAAATAAAATTATAAAATGCCATCCTCGGCACGGGTTTTCCCAGTGAGGAATACATTGTAAATTCAATTTTGTAATATGTTTTTGTGAAATATTGAATAAATAAATAAATGAAAAGAAAAACTCCATCATTTTTAGTATTGTTTTGTGATGGGTATATTTATTAATGTGTTTCGGTATATAGTTACTGCTAATCCAGCATTCATATAAGATTATAGTATCGAAATCACAATCAAGGATAGGTAGCAGAACCACGAGCTCATAGAAATTCTTATTTATGCTTCTAATATTTAGTGAGAATATTCTAATACATTTTTCATCCAGCAACAAATTGTTCGAAAAATCCAAAATTTGAGTTCTTCGGCCTCATTTATTACAACACACGGGAATGGGCTGAAATTTTCAATCATATCATTGATTTCTCTCATGACGAATAATGAGAAAGATAACAGTTGAGTGTCACAATATCGGCCTTGTGGTGTTGTGGTCAGCGCATTTGCCTACCATGCTAGAGGTTTCGGGTTCGATTCCCGGCATAGTTGATTTGAAATATTATTTAAAAGGGTGTTTTTACATTAGAATATTTTATAATTATTAATTAATAAGATTTACACTATATAGTCCCTAGACTGGTACCTGAAGCGTGAGACTGATCACCTTACCTTCGTGTAACGAAAATGATCAAGATACGCTGAGATTGGTGTACCAATCCAGTGCCCTATGCACCATTAGATGCGGAAAGGGAATGATGATGATGATGTTACAATATTACCAGAAAATGATGAAAAATATATAAGAACAATCATGAATAAAAAATGTTTAAAATTGTGTTGGCTATACAAGGTGTTCATTAACCCTTAGACTGCTAAACAACGATATATCGTTGTTCTTAATCCCTATCATAAAGTTCTAACTAGACTGATGATGACGTCATAATCCCCAAAAGGGTAAATGAATTCGGGAACTGCTTGTTGCACTTAACCGTCAGTGGTATAAAACATTTTCAAAACATAAAAATTACTTATTCGACGGGTTATTATTCAGTTTCGTACCTATTTCAGCCCTACGGAAAATTTAATACAAAAAATGTTTTCTTACGCGCGGTAAAAATTCGAGCATTAAATTGTATGGCAAAGTTTCTTGAAAATTAATAAAAAATAATATAAAATATTTTAATAAAAACGAACTACTTTGAACGACGTCACTTGTTCATATGAATCATCCAAGATATATTTTACTCAAATTTTGTTTAGCATGCATTGATGGAAGTGGTAGCTTTGATAATAAGGGCACTTTGCCCCGCAATCAACAAAAAACCATCATAATACTGTCGTTTCAATAATTACTATTAAAACAATGCGCCTTGAGATTGCTGTGCGAGATCGTTTTTGTTTGTTTTTATTTTCGATTAAGAAAGGGTTTACAACCGCTGTACGAGAATGTGTTGCGGGCGGCACGAGTTGTCTATCTTGCTCACTCCACTGGGCTTGAATTAGATATTTATGAAATGGAAGATTTTTCTTGGAATTGCTATTAATTTTTAAAACAGTAGTGTGTTTGGAAAACAACGTATTCGATAAAATATTTTTAAAATGTATTAATAATAAGATTTCTGATTAGATTCTTGAAAAACTGCGTAGAAGCGTAAGGGTTAAACCCCGTCATATACGAAACCTCGATGATCAGTATGAGCAAGAAGACATATTGGCACATTAAAATAAATTTTTAGAACGATTAATTTTTTTTTAAATATAAAAAAAAACAAATGGTTACTTACTTCTGCAGGGGAGAAACGAAGGGTGTCTGATACACCGTCAACACCCCCCCCTCACTTCTTTCCTGCAGAAGTAAGCAACCATGTGTTTTTTTTTCTAATTTTCTTCGTTTTAAATATTTTTTTTAATATGCTAATATTTCTTTCTTGCCCATACTGATCGTCTTGGTTTCGGATGTGACAGGGTTTAAATAACACCCTGTATACTCAGTTTTTCAGGGCCAGAAGACCACGAAACTTCAGAGGAACATTCCTTACAATATGCTTTAGTAAAAATCATAGCAAAAGATTCCAAAAAGTCATAAAAAAAAAAAATTTCATATATATAATATTAAAATGGAGTAAATCTTTAATTTCTCAGACTCCCTTTCCCTTTCCCTTTCGCAAACTCTACAAAAAAATTGAGATAAAAACGTAGTTGACCAACGCGCAACGAAGTGATACGCTCCAGACGCAGATAAGGTAAGCGGCCGGGTAGGAGAGGGGTAGGGGTTTGTGGAGGGCCTGTTTTTCCGAGAAATTAAGGATTTACTGCATTTAGAATTATAATTTCTTTTTTTTTTTTTAAATGACTTTTTGGAAAAAAACTCAAATGGATTTTTTTTAAAGCTTACCATGAGGAATGTGTCTCCGAAGTTTCGCAGCCTGGCCCTGATAAACGGTGTAAATCAATAAACATGTCGCTATATCAGCGTTTGCAGTTTCCTTGCAAATAATTGCAATATTTTTGGAGCACGTCTATTCTATCTTCATTTTCAGCGTTAATACAATGGAAGGTTTTTTATCTAAGTAAGGTGCACGATATTATTATCTTTAATTGTGTTAATTCAGTTCTAATTGCGGGGATTGAACTGGAAATGGAAGTTTTGCAATGAAAGGATTACTTATATTTTATTATTAAATCTGAACTAAATACATTTTCGTCTTGCAGTTGGCAAGCCTGTATTATTGATTGCGAAAATTTTGGAGACTGTTTGTGGATACCATATCCGCCAACTAGGAGCAGACCCTTTCACAGTAGAGAACTCATTTATATACTCATACATTCAAATGCAAATTAGAAATTGTGGCCAGTTCAGAACGATTTTTTTCTCGATTCATTGCTTTGCTAGTATACAAGTATGTATACATACATACAAAGCATTTTCGAACGGACGTTTTTTTTGTACTTCAGTTTGTTTTCACGGGTCTGGCGTTCTTCACAGTTATTTTTTCGTTTTTATCATTTGTGTCTTTAAAAAGTCGATACATCTTCCCGCAGTAGCCTCGTTTCTAATTACTTCCTCTGGATTATAAAAAAAAACGCCATACTGTGCGCACATTTTTTTGCAGCTTTACCCATTGGACAATTTATTGTGGAATCGTGTAATATACGGAGGACGTGTAGAGGTTAGTCCTCCGCAAGGGCAACAATCATTTCCTCTTCTTTTTAACTTATGGAGATACTTTCTGGAAGCACCATGACCCAACCCTAACTCGTAAGTCCGTCCGAAAGTATGCAATCTCAGCGTCTTTCAATAAAAAAAAAAACAATTTCGTGACTTCGCGTGTAACACTTGATAAATATATTTGGTTCTAAGTATTATATCTGTACCTTAAAAGGGTAAACCACGGGAGTCACATTGAAGTAAATGTTCAGGAAAAAAGTTTTAGCGATTGTGCGATTTCCTAAATATCACAACTTGAATCAAATCAAAAAATAGATAATGTCTACACTTTCAATGTAAAATAATGATTATTTTGATAGTTCGTATCTGGAACTGGTGCATTAAAATGCAACAAACGTCACCAGTTCCAGATTTGTTTTAACAAAGCGGACTTTAGATTTTTATTTCAACTTAAAAACGCATTTTGATGATGAAATTGGACTTGTTTTGACGGTGTTTTATTCACGCATAATTTCTGCATAACTTATAATAACTTCAAAATCCTTGTGTTTTATTTAATCTCTAAGGTACAGTGATATTAATATGCATTTTCTTGCACTATTTTTTAAATGTGTGACTTAAGAATACGGTCATAAGTAGGGAGACTTCTCATTTTGGATGCCTTTCCCCATCATAATTGAAAGATAATTATCATCATCAAACCCATATCCGCACTTCATGTGCATACGGTACTGCATTGGTAAAGTAAATCCAGCTTATCTCGATCATTTATTACAGGACGAGTCGTCCGCGTGTATATTTTAGAGAAACGAATACAAAAATAAAATGCTAAAACAATAATGTAAAGTAAGTATTGATAGAAAATAATTTTCTTTCGCATTCAACTGAGATAATTCAAAAGATATTTCAATAAACAACGGTATAAATACACATAATATCAACATGTTGTCGGCGAAAATTTAAAGTGCTACGAGGGATAGTGCGTAAATTGCCATACATGGGAAAATTATGGTTTAAATTTTTTTTTTTTTTTTTTTTAAATACGTAATTAAGCATACCTAATTTTCGCTGACGTCGACGATATTATGAATGACCGGTGCGACAACTACTCGTACCAATTGATTTTATCAAACACAAAAACTAGTAGGTAGGGTAAAGTAGACAATGATTGCCCACCCTATAGTGATTGCCCGCTATCGCTTTGATCGCTATTTTTTCAGAACGTAAATGCGTTGTTTAAATAAACAGTTTACCAAAAATGACTCTTTTGTTTACAAACACAAAATCTACTTTACCGACAGAAAGCGTGACGTTGCCGAGACGTGAAAAAATATGTCGTGAAGCTCGCCGAACTTTTTTTAATTTATCAAGTATTTCTTACGGAATTTGTTAACGTTTTACTTTTGTAAATATGTTTCTTACTTATGTTTTTTTAATGATAAATTCATGTTTTTACTCTTAGATAAATAGTACCAGGGGTAAGTCAGTTAATTTATATCCTATAAACCTATCTTACTTTAGATTTAACTGGGTGGGCAACAACTGTCACATAAAATTTTTCATATTTCAATGATTGCCCGCCGGATAACCATTGAAATTTGTGGTGAGCAATCATTATATTTCGATTTTTGTTTCTTTACAAGAAGGCGGTTCAGAGTCTGTTGAAGAAATGTATCAAAATTATATAAATTCCCTTTTATTGAAATTTTAAATGTTAACATATATTTTAAAATATATTTTTGGCCAAAAAAAGTTTTTGTAAATATTATTTATATTTATTTTTTCATTTTTAGATTAATGTAAAAGTTTTTGTGTTTGAAATTAGTTTAATTCATAGTTTTTTAACAATAATACCAAAGTGGGCAATCACTATCTTTAGTTGTGGCAATCACTATCTTTAGTTGTGGCAATCACTTTAAAAAAGTGGGCAATCACTGTGATTCTATGAGCTTTATTTTTATTGTTAAAAAAAAATATCGCTATTATACAGTGGAAGCTATTAAATGCAAAGGTGTACGAGATAAATGGATGAAGATTTGAGCGTAGTTATACAGAAAGCAGCCAGTCCACAATTTTGAAAAAATAGATATTGGTGTCATCGGGTGCAGTAAGGTCATTTCTAAGTTCTGCTAAAAACAGCCAGGCCGCTTTCATACAAAAAACTGTAATAATCATCTTTTGAAAATAGTACCGATCACAAAAACGGCATTTCTCAATTTGCAGAAAACACGTGGAGCACTAGAAAAATCTTACGGTACATAAAAAATATTAAAACTGGTAAATACGTAATTAGATTCTTGTGCATTATATTTCTTAAAAACTTATGTATTCACTGTTTATTATTTATCAAAGTTAAAAACATTCCAACTGTTAAGTAGATTTGAATATTCACTATTTTCACTTTTCCGTGGCTGGCTGCTTTCTGTATAACTACGTTCATTTGATGCTAAACTTTGTTATTGTTATTGGATGAGTATGGGCAAACCTACAACCATTTAAAGTCAAATTTTCCTTAAGCGGGCAATCGTTACCTACTTTACCCTACTCTCCGACCAACAAAAATATAATATTACATTTTAGATCCATTCTGACAAAAAATATTCAATTCATACTATGATCATATTTCTATCCGCACCCAAGGGACAACCTTGTTGCTTCGACTGCAGCGAATCTAGATTATTTTTCTATCCGCACCCAAGGGACAACCTTGTTGCTTCGACTGCAGCGAATCTAGATTATTTTTCTATCCGCACCCAAGGGACAACCTTGTTGCTTCGACTGCAGCGAATCTAAATTATTTTTCTATCCGCACCCAAGGGACAACCTTGTTGCTTCGACTGCAGCGAATCTAGATTCTAATCTAGAATCTAGAAAATAATACGATCTCATCGGGGATCGAACTTGGAACCCCCGTGTGTGAGACAAGCGTCTCGGTGCTGCCATAATAGTTTCATGATTTGTAAATATGGTCAACATTATTTTATTTCCCAAAGCTATTGATATTTATAATGTACATAAGGTTTTTGATTTACCGATTGATTGATTGAATGAGCGTCTAATTATAATTTCAAATTCTTAGTTATTCAGAGATTATTTGAGTTTAAAAAAACCTACACAATTTATCAAAATAATTTTAATTTATTATGAGGGTAGATAGATATGATTTTTTAAAATTATAGTCAATGAGGAAGTTCAGTGCTACAGAAATTTGGATATAAAAGATGTTTTCTCATACACCGTAAAAATTAAAGCATTTAGTTGTACAGCGAAGTTTCTCGAAAATGTGCGATAAAATACGTTTTGATAAAAATGAACTATTTTAAAACATGATAGGTTCTGGTCAACAGCTGTTTAAAAATAGCCAATCAAATATGTGTTGTGATAGATTTCCGGTTTCCGGGAAGCCAAGTTTAGCGAGTTTCGTACGTACGGGGTTTACTTTTTAAATGTCAGCTCAACTCACCGAATACAACTCATGACGTCACGGGCGGAGTAATTTCAAAATGACAAAACTTTAAAAATCATGGTGATGATAATACGAAACATAAAAAAATATATATTTTGGCTTAGTGTGATTGAAAGTCCATTAACAAATAATAAAATAAAATAAAAACACCGAACTTCCTCATAATGATATATTATAACGAAGCTACCATAGCAACGTTCTATATATTACATTATTTGATTTCGGTTTTCGCTCGCACGTAGAGTATAATATTGTATTATATCGTCATGTAATAGTTTAAATACATCCTATTACAATTCCTGAAAGTTAATAGGTATATTTAGGATGAGAATCTACAGTACTTCGTTTGCCAATATAATCCAATAAAGTTAATATGGAAAATACGGATGTTCAGTCACGGAAACAATGGTTCACGTAACACATTGCATAAATTGATAATAATTGATAAGCCGCTTAATGGCAGGTTATGATCCATGGAAATCCACACTCCCTTCTCCATGTTTTCCCTCTTTGCTAAGAATCCTATCTAAGATTATGTTTACTTTTAGGCTGAAGCTATTAAAAAAAACAAGTAAAAATGTTTTATTAGAAAGCAGTGAAATGAAAATAGCAAATGCGCACATATTGTATGGCAAGTCGCAGATTTGGATATAAATAACATGATGTAGGATTTGAGGTAAACATTTTGCTGGGCAAAGCTGTAATTCGGATCATCAGAAACGCAAACCTGTCAAAATGAAACAATCGCATTAAATAGGTCAACACATGAAAGCATTATTCCTAGAGAGGACGGAGGGAACTCTCCGGATATAGATAGATCCCTGGGCAGTGCTGAAAGGTCATAACAGGAGCTATTCTGGTAGCAGTTAAATTTATCGTTTCCAAACATGCCCTCGGCTACCCCCAATTGCCGCCGTGACGCGCGTCGTGACGACTCTCAGCGTGCAGTTACGTAAATATCGGGAATCAAGACGATTCGTCTCGAACTCCTAAATAGTTCCTGGCGGAGGTGGTTTAAGTTTCAGAGGATAAAGTTACCGCGCGAAGTGCGCATTACTCGAAACGAAAACGACGACAAATGATTTTAGGGTTCTTGATAACATACAAATATTGTTGTTTTTATCTAGGGCTTTAATCACTGTACATACATAAATGTGAAAGATTCGACGTATTGCGATGCGTTCAGGGTACGTAGACAACAAGCGCAAATCTAAATAATCAACCAATATTCACAACGCGGTCTTAGAGATATTAATCACAACACTTGTACGCACAGAGAGAAAAGTGGTTCTCCACCCTTGTGCAGACGCAGGGGTACAGATATAAGTTAGTGGAAGGCGGAAAGGAAGCGGCCGGTGGATGGGCAGTCTCACCTGAGTGTGGTGTGGACGTGGTGCGCGCGGGAGCAGCACTGAGCGGCCCCAGAGACCAGACCACAAGGGTATAAATACTCCGCGCGCCCAGTACCTCTAGCACAACCGAAATCGCACATCTGTTCAGCCTCTCGTTTGCGTTAATCTTATGTTTAAAACTAAAATTTTGATAAAGAGGATTTAACAATTATTTGACTATGATAGATCTGCTTAGAATACAAGACTAGATATATCCCCCCAATTTAAAAAAAAAGGTGGTATTTTGCTAAAATAGGCCTCAATTATATGATTTTTTTAATAAATTATGGAAAAATTATTAAAAAACAGTATTTACGTACCTATAATATTATATTCATATATGTTAAATATTGCTTTTTAATATCTGTATTAATGTACATATGCATTGTTAGTTTTGTGTCGATAATCCGATGATTACATAAATTATGAGGATATGCGGTGACAGGGAATTGTGGTAAATAGATATTTGAACATGGTTTTCCTGTCACTGTCTTGAAGATTATGCCTGCCGATGCTAAGCGAAAAAGACAACTGCATTTCGGATCTTTTATTCCTAACTATATAATAGACCAAATCGACGTTTCTTTGTCCCATTTTCCGAACCTCAAAACTGAACCAATTTCGTTATTTTTTTTTACTACTGTAGAATGAAATTTTCTGTATCGGTACGTTTTGTGTTTTACAAAAATAGTTATCACATTTGTATACCGGGCGCCCGAGACCTCAGATAAAACCTGGACTTCTGTATGGGTTTTGGGATGATTTTAGTTCCCATAATAAACTGTTCATTAATAAAGCAAAACTATTGAGACATGTCGATGGTAAATATTTATAGTGCCATAATCCAGGGTGAAGATACGGGAATTCGTTTGTATGAAGTAAAGTCAGACCCCGTTTCTTACAAAGTTTGGTTCATAATGCTTTTACCATAACCAAAGAAACAGGTTCGGTTTTCTTAAATGAAAACCATTGACTTATTAGTACACATAGACGCACCACGAGCCCTCTAAAATTATGACATTTAACTCATGCCCAAACACTGAGTCATAACCAACGCGTATTAAGTCGTTCTTTTGCCAGCCGGTTTTGACGTGAGCTTGCTATTTCATTTGAAACCCAAATGCCTGATTGTGCGTGAAAGCGTTTAAAAACTGTTCGGATAAAAGAAAAAAAGATGGTGTAACTTTTTGTATTGAATTCCAAATCTAAAAATAATAAATAATCAAGTATTGAATTTAAGTAGGTACCTAATTACTTGTTTATGTTTAAATTCCAATACATAAAATATATATTTTTTTAAATATATAACTATTTTGCCAATTCCTTTGCTCTTCTACCAATAGTAAAAATGCGATTTTCAAAATTTTGTTAAATGTTAGTTAATATTATTCTATCATTACTGAAAATCCATTAAAAAGAAATACACGGGTAGAAATTATAAGGAATTTAAGGAAGTAATCTAATTGGGATCCATTACAAGCGAATGTTTTTTGTAAACGTTCAAAAACAAACTTTTTTATACAAAAAAAAGCAATGTCCTTCCACTTTTTTTTGTATATATACATATACTCTCGTCGAATGCAGCCCTGGTCAACGAAAAATAAAACATTTACGCTCCTATTTTTTTCCCACCTCATAATTTTGTTGGAAACCGCACGTAAATCGGCCCAGTAGTTATTCAGTCTATCAAGGACGCACATACGAACATTGCCTTTTATATACATATATATATATAAATTATTGTTTATAATTAGAAAAAAAAAAAAAATAATGTTTAGTTCGTGTTTCTGACAAGTCTGAGGTCACGGGGTAGATTCCCGGCAAGGCCGCTGGGAGAAATGTTTATTTGTATGTACGGGTATGACTGTTTTATTACAATATTTTATAGTCCCTGGATCGGTGAGAAAGCTTGAGACTTATCATTTTATTTCATAAGGCGTTCGAATCTTTTAATAAATAAATAAAAATATATTATAAGCGAAAATGTAGTGCCGTATGCACAATATTGTGATCACACGAGGGAATGCTTGTGATATGTTGCAACTCGGTTGATGCTATTGTATTGTACTGCTTACGCGCGGTAGAGTTGTTTCGGTACTTCCCATTACGGCACGAATTTGACATAAAATATTGATTTACGACTCATATTTCACAGCAACATTTCGTAGTTCCTAGGCCGCGATTATAAAGGCTATCTTCATCGGTAGATACCGAGACGGTATACTTAACTTCTTTACTATCTCTAACTACCTTGGTATGTTCTACCGACTTGTCATATCGACATCATATGATCGAATCCAACCAATGAATGACCCCGAAAATTTAGTCCGCATTCCTTCGGGTAAATAATTAAATATTTTTGAAAAATTACAACATTTTTGGGAAAAAATAAATATGTATAAAGTATTTATTATTAAAGTGTAGGTACTTAATTGAAATTTAAAATAGTTCTCATATATATTTCAAACTAGTGGATCCGACAGACGTTGTCCTTCCCGAGCGTTAGCTTGCCTGCTATTAGCTGGTTGGACAAACATTTTTTTCGTAATTAATTACACACGTTTTTTATTTTGGACTTTTTCAAGACATTTATATATTCGTAATAAGGGTTTGTTTTTTTGTTTTATCTCCACGTGTAATTGTCTAAGAGGCCTTAACGTGCAAAATAACTACTCTAGTGCCATAATCCATGGAGAACATACGGGAATACGTGTTGATAAATAAAAGTCAGACCACTTTTCCCCTGAGAGTTCTAAAATTATGACACTCAACTCATGAGCGACGCGTATCTAGTCATTCTTTAACCACCAGCCAGGTTTTGACGTGACCTTGACATTTAATTCGGAATCAAAATATATGAAAAGAAAAATGCCCAATTGTGTCGTAAAAGTGTGCAAAAACTGTTTCGATAAAAGAAAAAAACTTATATTATATATTCGTAATAAGAGTTAGTTTTTCGTTTTATCTCCTCATGCGATTGGTTAAGAGGCCTCGTCGAGTTCAAATCAAAATAATGCAAAAATCGCTCCTCTAGTACCAATAATCCATGGAGGAAATACAGGAATATGTATTAAAAAAATTCAGAGCGCGGTTTACCCTGAGCCCTCTAAAATAATGGCACTCAACCCATGCTCAACGCAAATTTAGTAATTATTTAATCGTCAGCCGTGTTTCGACGTTATCTTGACATTTAATTCGAAACCAAAGGAAAAGAAAGAACTAAGATAGACCAGATCTTGTCTTGAGGTAGTAATTTTCTTATTTTTTTGTCCTAGCTTTAATTTTATTTCGTTGTATTTTATTTCATTTGTACCTGTATTTAGTACCAAAAAATGTGTTTACCATTGTTGGAATGGACTGTATAAGTCCGTCAATAAATAAATAATAATAAAAGAAAAATGACTGTATGGTGAAAACGTGCAAAAACTTTCCGGATAAATGGAAAAATACTTTTTATTGATATGTAGGTACCTAAGTACTTGTTTGTGGTTGAATTCCAAAACATGAAATAATAATTTTTCAAATAAAGAATTCTTTTTGCAAATGTCAAACTCTACGCTACTTACCGGCAGTGGGGCATTCTGTGTAAGAATTCGTTTTTCAAAAATGTCTCGAATGTCGGTTAAAATTTTTAAAACATCACTAAAAATCCATTAAAAATATGTTAACGTGTAGAAATTAAGAAATTGTTTGGAAATTAATCAAATCAGTATTCATTGAAAATAATTGATTTCTGTAAACGTTAAAATACAAACTTTTCTAATTTACAAAAAAATAACATTCTCCAATTTTTTTGGAATATGCATTTCAGTCGAATGCAACCCTGGAAAATCAATGAAAACACATATATGCTTCTAACTTTTTTTTTATTCAATATATTGAAGATGTCATTTTTTGTAAACCTCGAGTACGTGAATTAGAAAATTTTGCAAAAACCGCACGTAAATCTGCCAAGCCATTTTCGAGTTTTTGCGAGACAGAACACGGCGATTCGTTTTAATATATATTTAAGATAGGCCTCTGAGATGGAAAGTGGCCACTTCAAAGCGATTATAAACTCCAATAAATCCTGATTCAAGCAAAACACGCTCGCTTGAACATGATTTTTATAAGACTTTTAACAATTACCAATACGGTATGCTTAATGCTTAATATGCGGTCTGTATTTATCTACCGAGCGATTACAAAGCCGGCTCCTTTAATGTCTCGATAGGTACACACTCAGGTAGATAGTAAAACAGATGGAAACAATATTATAACTAAATTCATTTTTAAGTGGCATCATTTTTACGCCTAGACGCTCTTACATGTTAATAGGGCAGAATCTAGCCGATGAAATAATAAATGATCGAGATTAACTGCAACGGGGCATTAATCAAGTATTATGACAAGGTATTTCCATTTTCTACTTGTTGGGAAAATAGCATAATGCTAATATTTATTTTAAAAATGCGAACCCTCGAGAACGACAAATATTTTATTTTTCGTGCGTCGAAGTTAAGTTGCTCAGCAAGTTGGTGCGGGTGCAAGAGAAAATTATAAGCGCCGTGGGCTGGAGGGTTTCATTACATAACGTTAAAGATAGCGAAAAGACCGTGTCGGTTGAAAATTCGACGGTTGGACACATGCTTCGAGCTCGACAGTCTGCCCACCCGTTCTTGCGATCTCTCTCTCAGTCGATACGATAGTTAGCGCTGTAAATCCGTTGTTAATCTAAAACACGCTCGCTTAATCTCCCCATATCACGGGCGAAAATTTTCTCTGGCCTTTTTGTTTGTTTTTAGAGTCGTCATCATCGTCGTTTCCCTATCCGCACATGGTGAGGCACATGACTCTGCGTTAGTACATCAACCGCAGCGTATCTCGATGTTTTGGTTCCACGTAAGTCTGATTCAATTCTCACTTCAATTATCACTCCAAGTACAAAAATATATGCACTTTGGCGGACTTATTACTAAAAGCAGTACCTTCCAGCCAACCAAAGAACACAATGGTCAAAAGAAAGTTTGATATCAGTTATTGTATTTAGTTCAAATTAGATATGTATGTACGCATACATTATTATTGGGTTCAATTTTTTTTTTTAATGGAATAACCCGCTAAGCCTCTATTTTGAGGCTTGTCAGCAGGTGGGATAGAGGGGATATGAAAGGAGGTAATAAAAAATACACCACAACACCCAGAACAATTGAGAAAAAATCTTTCTTGGTTTTTTTTCTTGCAACTGGCGGGAATCGAACCCGCGACGCCAGTTTCACAGATAGCCGTCTTACCAACTGCGCCACGGCGCCTGTTAGATATGTAATTAGATATGTATGTACGCATACATTATTATTTAGTTCAAATTAGATATTTATTTATTTATTCATTCAAAATTACGCTAGTTTAAATATTAATGAATTTATTAAGGCTTTTTAGGCTATGCCCGTGTCAAGCTACAATAAATAACAATAAAAATACATAGTAAAATTAATTAGATCAAATTATAATGACATGGAATAACAATCTATAAAAAAAGGTAAATGTAATAAATAATTAAATTCCAAAGAATACAATGCAAAAAAGGTAATCAGAAATAATTTTTAAAATATAAATTATAGATGGTATCATTAAAATCAACAAAGTAGTTTTAAAAAAAACAATATAAGAGTATCATTGAAATCAACAGAAAAAGAATATATATATATAAACATAATTGAAATATGCAATATGCCAAATAATAGTACGTACTAAATTAAATTATACAAAATTATATAATTAAAAAAATATAAAATATCAAGATATATAAAAAGCAAATAAAAGTAAAAGTATGGAAGGAAGGCAGATTTGTATTTTTTTGCTAATCTCGAACTTTAAAAAAATTGACAACCTCGTCCCTATCGATGTGCAGCAACCAATTGCAAACATTTTTCTTAAATAAATTGGCACTTGTGGAGTTTTTTATGGCTGCCGGAAGTTGATTAAAAAATTTCGGAGCCAGGAAGGTAAAGTTTCTTTGTACTAAAGATATGTATGTACGCATACATTATTATTTATTTCAAATTAGATGTGTATGTACGCACACATTATTATTTAGTTCAAATTAGATATGTATGTACGTATACATTATTATTTTTGTGTATCGGTTTAGATAAATTGTGAGAACAGAGAATTTTGATAAATAGGTGTTCGAGCCATAGAATTAAGAATAGTCCAGAAAATGCATACGCGCATCAAACAAAAGGCGACTAAACTACTCCTAAAAGGGTAGTTTTACGTTTTGACCCATTAGTTTCTTTGTAGATGTCGCTCAGTACTAACTCCCGATTTGAATTCAACTATGCCGTGTTAAGTCGTTTTAAAGTAAAGTAATACTGCTGGGATCTTAAAGAAATAGGTTGGGATCACATTTCACGTGTAAGTAGCAAATGCATAACTTAAAAATTTAATTATTTTTCCATCTGTCAGATTGTCAAAGAAAACAAAATGGAAATTTTGTTAGTGTTGCCAGGGTAGTCAAATTTTTTACACTACTTTGGTAAGCTAATGAGAGAACTAATGAAAATTGGACCTCTTGGATTATACAACGCTGTGGTGGATATTTGACCGACATTATCTTTAAAACAGCAAATATTATTTAACATGACATAAAAATATCCGTTTTATGTTAAATAAAATTTGTTTTATTTTTTAAGTTCAAAGTTCATTCATTAAATTAATCTTATTCAATTACCATTACATTTGTGTTATGATTATATTTTTCGCGATTTGGCAACATTACGCGGCGACTTCACGCATGCGGGCGGCGAAAGTGGAACGAAGAGGGGTTTTGGACACAGTCCGATGTATTCAAGTATTATAATTCTACGCTCCATCTGGACTATTCTTAATTCTATGGATAAAACCTTTTTAATAAAACCATTTTGTTTTGCTTTTGGAGCTCATTTGAAAAAAACGGACACACGATATTTTACAATCTCATTTTATTTTCTGGTTTTTAATTACTCGTTATCTCTAATTATATTTTACTTACATAATAAATTCTTATATTTACTATTAAAAAAAAATATATGCATTTTTAAAGATAAATGATCGTTATGATTTAATAGTACCTGTTTTAATTAAGTTTTAAGGATGTTAATAATCCGCAAATTGTACTGTGAATAATAATATTTTTTATTATGTATTAGCTCTCTCTGCCTTTTGGTCAAATGGAAAGCGCGTTTGTCAATCATGCAAGAGGCATCGGGTGTGATTCCTGACATGGTCGACATGAAATATTTATTTTAAATCGTGTTTTTTTCACTTTAATATTTCAAAGTCCCTAGACTAAAGCGTATCTTGCCTTCATGTGAAAATATAATATTATGTATTGCTATTGGGGTACTAATGCAGTGCCTTATGCCTCATTAGATCCAGAAAAGGAACGATGGTGTAAAAGAAAAGGACATGCATTTCTATATATTAAGTGAGACGTGCATTCGCCTTTTTCGAACAGTATCGGGGAGGCATTTGAGTGACTGAAAAACCATGTTCAAATTATTCATTAAAACTCCAAGACACCTTAGTCCTTTAAGGCCGTATGTATGTTCAAACGAACTAACTTTGCGATTTTATTTTTCTTCCGATAAATCACATTAAAATATTGGATATTTGTTTTCTAATCCCTGGCAATCTTCTCCATGGCGTCTATTTTGACCGCCAGGTTGCGATCCGTAATCCCGCCAAAAATGGCATCAGTGTTGCCAACCCTACCGATTTTTGGGTTGATCTACCAATTTTGGGTGAAATCTACTGATCCACAGAATTTGGTCGAAATTATTCCGATTTTTAAACATCCTTATATATATAATTTCTCTGTACGTGTGATGTCACCGTACTCCTCTGAAACGGCTTAACTGATTTACGTGTGATTTTCAGAGAAATATAATGCATTTGCAAAAAAATGGAAAGATGTTTTTTTGTGTTAAAAAAATATTGTTTTTGAATGTATACAAACAGCATTTGTTTTTTGTGGATCTCGATCAGATTCTTTCCTTAAATTCCTTATAACTTCTACCCATTTATTTATTCTTATTGGATTTTTGGTAACACTAAAATAATATTAAATTCAATACATTAAAAAAAATCGTTTTCTTACATAAGTACACAACATTGTTGGTGAGACGACCGGAGTTTGACGTTTGCAAAAAGAATGCCATATTTGAAGAAATATTTATTTTATGTTTTGGAATTCAACCATAAACAAGTACCTACTTAAATTCAATATTTTTTGAATATTGACAATTTTTAGTTTTGGAATTTAATCACAAACAAGTACTTCTAAAACGAAATCTGAGTTTTACTATAGTTTAGTTTATTAACGAATTCGGTTTAACTATCGTTCTACTATCAATGCGTTGTTTCACCCGCGTTTTTACTTGAGTGAAATATAACCACAATTTTTTCATTTCAAATCTCAAAAATGGAATATTATGTTTTATTAATTTTTACACATTGCTACACTGTGGAGTGTGACCTTGCAAACGTCAAAAAGGCCAATATATGTAAAATGAGTTAGAAACTAGCTTAAATATATCTTCTCTTGAAGACTGTTGAAATAAATCCAACCTTCTAGTCCTATTTAAA
This sequence comes from Micrasema longulum, assembly GCF_059751315.1. Classification (NCBI taxonomy): domain Eukaryota; kingdom Metazoa; phylum Arthropoda; class Insecta; order Trichoptera; family Brachycentridae; genus Micrasema; species Micrasema longulum. The sequence goes on along the minus strand of NW_028278221.1, from coordinate 453,423 downwards.
ATTCTCAACTCACTCTTTGAAGCGTCTGAACTACTGAGCTCAATAAAATGAAATATCCCAACTAGAAAACTCAGACAAAACTTACCTTTTCATACCGATAACCATAGACCTAACTATGGTTTTTATTCCCCTATGCCCAGAATTCTCAGGTCTGCTAACAAACATACCAGTCTTGATTTCTTTGATAACAAGTTGTCTTCTTTCATACGATCATTAAATCAAATTTAATTATAAACACCTCTCTCCCCCTTCCACTTCCACCAAGTCTTCTATATACCATTGTGCCTTTCTACTTTCTTTTGTAATAATTTTCTATGTATAAATATGTCCTTAAAAATGTCCATTGGGCGTACATATAAATAAATAAATTAATTAATCAAGTGTACACATTATAGTAACCCAGTAATGGAATGAAATTAATTTGAAAGTTAAGAAATGTTAGCAATGCAGAAACTGCAAATAAAATATGTAAAAATAATAAATAAAATAATAAAGTAAATAAAAGTTAAAAAATAATTATAAACAAATATAATAATAAATAAGTGCATTTATAAATATGTTTTTAAAAAAATAAGAACAGAAAAAAAACAAATTATGCAATAATATTGAAGAAAGTCCAAAACATGAATATAAATTTTAATGACATACTCATATATACAGGCGTATTATCAACGCCAATAAGTTATCTCCTATATTATTTAGTATAGGAGAGATGAAAAACGTCTGCGTGACCGGAGAGAACGGTATTGTAATAATGACATGCTCCATAGAAAAAAACATTACTTCTTAAATTTGTCCTGGGTATCGGTAAATTGAATGTAGTTTGGAGTATTGTCCTGTTGGGCACGAGATATTCTAAATAGCTTGTAAGTATAGGGCAATCGATGACATTATTCACAAGTTTAAATAGGAATAATAATTGATCTGCAATCACTCTTCTGTACTCCAGAGTTTGAATTGCATTTGTAGTACAATCAAATTTGTATTTGATTGAATTTGTTTTTCTGTATTCTTTCTAGGTTATTAATATGTGCCTTATATTGGGGATTCCATATAAAAGAAGCAGACTTTTGACTTCTCACATATGTGTTATAAAGCAGTGTTAGTGTTTTAATATTTTTGAAGTCGTTATACATTCGCATTAAAAAACCAAGCATTATATAATATGCTTTATTAATAATTTCATTAATATGAATATCAAATACAAGCTTGGAATTTAAAACTATTCCCAAGTCTCTGATGACGTTCTTTCTATGTACAATTTGATGGGAATTTAGTGAGCTATCGTATGATAATTATGTCAATTTATTTTTATATTTGGCGCCTCCGCTTGTGCGTCCGCGCATCCCAGGTTGGGAGCCGCTGCCTTAAGGAAAAGTTACAGATTTTAAATGTCAACCATACCGGGATACCAAAAAAGACGAAGATTTCAACAAAATACACGTAAACTCTGTACATGAAGGAGCCGGTATATAAACCATCATTAGGTATAGGACTATTATTTATTGACGTCACCCATGACGTCATGGATGTAAGTCACAGGCCCCATGACGCTTGCCCCGTGTGCGATCAAAACATCGAGACTATACTGACAGAACGCATTAAGTTAACAGTCTTTATATATTTGAAATATTTTTTAATATAGGTGGAAGATGTTGATTTCAAATTGTATGCTACGCCAAGAGTAAAGATTACTCTTTTAAAGCTTTAAAAAAATATACAATAAAAGCAAATTGTGGGAGGAATATTTTTTTTTTTTTAAATATATTTGGACCCCTGTATTTAGTAGCCTTACGTGTCATGTACAAGGCTAAGGTACTCGGAAAAAAAAAAGTTTTTGTTTGTCTTGGAAATGGGATGTTCGATCACTGATTTTGGTTTATTACCTTTATGAGTCCAATCACCATTGTTGCAAAGTTCAAGAACAATGGCGCGTGATAACTACTTTTTACTACAGTGTGGATATATGTTAAGGATATTCCATCTTTCCTGCATTCTGCTTCAAGATTATGGCGTTGCAAACTGAAAAATGGGCACTGAAATAACAGATGTTCTATACTCTGTGAAGAAATATCATCGCATGGACAATAGTCATCATTCCTCAATTTAAACCTATATAGATAACTTCTCATAGCTCCGTGTCCGGTAAAAATTTGCGTCGTTTCGAAAGTACTTTGGTGATGATGACGGAAGTTTGCTGCATCAGCCAGCGTTGGGAAAAACATTTTAGTGATTTTACCTGCAGAAGAAGCGCGGTAATGATCCTCTGTGGGAGGAATAATGCGTTGAAAGAATAAAAAATCTTTAAATGCGATTATCCCACAACTTGTTTTAATGACTTATGCATTCTGTCAGTGAAGCCTCGATATGTGATCATTCTCATCCCGTGATGTTCTGTGCAAAAATGTACATGCGTAATTGAAATATTCCATCAGAGATGGAAAAACATTTTGAGAAAATAATTTTAGGCAAATTTGAGACTTACGGCCCGTCATTGGCTTTTTTTGTTTTGAATTGTGGTGATTGTGAACATGTGAACTGATATCTTAAATATGATAAATTTCTTTAAAGTATCGTTTACATGAGAACAGTAAAAAAGATATGACTATTTCATTTCATTTCATTTCGTTTTTTGCACCACAACAGGCCAGGAGGCCTAATTACAGTGGTGAACCATATTACAGAACAACCAGGCTTGAGAAAAATCACATTTTAATTTTTGTGTTCTCACCGGGAATCGAACCCGGAACCTTCCGTGCGTGAGTCAAGCGTCTTGACCACTACTCCACGGAGGCCGCCTTATCTCGTGTCATTGAACTCTGAGAACGGTCGCAGCAGCCTTCTATGACGAGCGTGTTGAGGATGCGGCGGTGGACGGACGCGTGCTGCGCATTAGGCTGGATCGTTTTCGTTTTTTTGAGATTTTTGAAATGGCCATATTGGGGAAAGATGTTCTAGAAACACACAATCTGATACGTGTAATTATCATTTTGAAATTCTTACTCTAAGTATGGCCACAAAGGGGTCAAAGTTTTTAAAAATCTGTATTTTAGGCAATATTTCAAATTGCAAAAAAACAACATTAAATCTCATATTTTAATTACAATAATGCTTTTGTTTTATTTAAAACATTACAAATAATATTTTAAAATATGAGAACCTAATCCCGAGTTGTCTCTTCTTTACATCTGCGGGCTCCCGCCGCGTCATCCTGAAAGCCCGTCGTTGACGGCCTTACGGCTTTATTTGATGGAACTAAGGGACGCGGGATTTACGTGGGACTTCCAGAGGCGTCTGGCGAAGAAATCAGTCTCGTCCCGGCTCCGTGGACAGCCTCGCCTGCGCAGTGCGCAGGACAAAACGCGGGGACAACACGGACAACATCCGGCCGCAGTTCACGCTGCACTTGAGCGCTGCGAAAATTAAGACACGACGGCGTTTAGTACAAGCGAGTTCACGATTTTTTAAAAATATTTGAAGCACTAACTTTGTGGAACATTATTATCTAATATATTACAATTAAATAACTTCGTTTTTGTGTGTATACCGCTTTATTTTTAATAATTATAATTGCCGAAACTAGTTAGTTATTACATTATTTAAAAAAAACTAAGTTATTTCAATGCAATATATTGAAAAAACAAATATGTTCAAAATGTCCAGATTCTCACATTATTTTCTCAAGGAGGTTCATGTTATTCATATTCCTTCAATACTTTCAGGTGTTAAATTAATAGAATAAAATAACAAAAACATAACATAAACTATACGTTTGTACTGCAGGTGATTAAATATTAGTTTGGGCGAATGAGAGATTCCATTTTACTTTTACCCACTCCACTATCCATTTTTAGAGTCCTTTTGAAAATTTTCTCGTTACTAATTGTTTAAATGGATGGCGGTGGAGTAGGTTATAAATTTTGATTGTATAGTACTCAAAATACCTTTGTCTGAAAGTGGTATTGGTTTGTATATGTTTAAGTTATCTTTGTGTTAAGAATCTATTGATAATTCCATTTGCATGTGTTGTATTGTTGGGATTTTTCGTTTGAGTAAGAGAAGTAAAAGTAAGATACATGCGTTTCGGATCCAGTTCAAAATATATGAAATGTCAGAGTAAAAATATATGTAAAAATAATAAGTAAGTTATATTTAGTTGTTATTGTTACAATGAGATTATTGTGATTGAAATACACTCTAAAAAAAGGTACTTTCAAACCAAAACTTTCAAACCTCAACCGGAAACCAACAGTGTAAAAAACTGCCGTTACGTACTCGTATATTATGGCGCTGTGACGACTGATAACACAAATTAACGTCTCTCACAATTTTAATCAGAACAAATCCGTAGACATAATGAAACAAGGTAAGTATAAAAAATAACTAGATTTATCGATTAAATAGGGATAGTTAAATCAAGACTTTGAACATTAAAGAAGTTCGATTCATAAACGTAGTACTGAAAATCTCTCGGTGAAAACTGAAAACCCTGCCCTGCGCACTTTGACAAATCAATAAATCATATGCAACCAGTGCAGCTGCAGGCACGCAGTAAAATATTCCTGTTCATGCTCTCATTATTTACAGGGGTAGTGATAACGATTTATATTTTTTACAAGTAACCTTAGATTTGCTTACGGTTTTCCTCCTAGATTTCATACACGCCTGATACTTTTTCATGTGATACACGAGTATGAAAGTGAATGTATTGATTTTAACGAGATTTCAACCATAGTTTTCCCTTCATCTTCATGCGTTCCGGATACTTTTTCACGCAAAACACAAATGTTAAGGTTTTCCTGAATTTTGATATCGATTTTCTAATTTCTAAGATACAATAGGGAAATGGAAAATTAATCCTGTTTTAAAAAGAAGATTTAAATGGCATTTAAAATTTACTAATGGGGTTCAGAAAAAAATAGGTTTTCATAGTAAAATTCCCGATAGAAAATGTCGTAAAAGATAGGTTAGGAAGTACATTTTCCGCCGTACGGCGCCGGAATTAACGAAGTATGTTCATGAGAAATTAGTTTCAAAGTTTAAAACTACTTTACAAAAATATTTAAACCTTTTTCAGACAAACTGTTTTGTTAGTTATAAGTGTTGATTACGAACTCAAATTTATTTGTTGTAAAAAATATTGAAATAAGTAAGTTTTATTTCAACTTATAGTTAAATTAAATTATGCCGAAAAAATCGAGCCATATTGTTAATAATTAATGTTTTTTTCTTTCATCATTATTTTTTGAATCTGGGTACGTGAATCATTTAATAAATTTTCCGTTATAAAGAACATTGATTTAACTTTAATTAATTAGTTGGTAATGCAATACTCATGTTCCATGAAACTGTTTTGAAACTTCAAGAGAAGATTCTTTAAATTACTTCAAATAAACTTTCATTGTTCTTGCAACAACACACTATCATTTAATGTAAATACACATAATAAGGAAAAGGTGTATGGTTACATATATTACATTAAAGGTTAGCAATGAAAACAAATCAAGTTGATTGATTGAAAAGATATAAAAATATGTAGGTGTGTATACCTACTACTACTATTACTACTACCATCACGCCATTTCCCCGTAGGGGTAGGCAGAGAGAATGGACCGCCACACACGTCTATCCTGGCATACAATCTTAGCCTCTTCCACATTCATACATCTTGTCATACATGCCCTTCAAATGTCTCAAACATGTTTACGTTACTTTTATTTCATTTTTAATTAAGCACTAAATTCGAATACAAATTTGAGCGTATCATAAATATATTCTCTATGGAAGTAAATTAATAACTTTTGTAAAGCGGTATTTGAAACGTTGCTACATATTATTATATAGATCAATCATAACATATTTAAATACACATGAATGGTATTTTTTTTAGTTGTAATTATTTTGATTTTTAATTATTTGGAGAAGAGCGGAGTTTGACATTTGCAAAAAGAATTCTATATTTGAAAATTAATTATTTAAAGTTTTAAAATCCAACCATAAATAAGTATCTAGGTACCTACTTAAATTCAATATTTGAAAATGAATTATTTTGAGTTCTGTAAATCAATCATAAATAAGTACCTAGGTAGCTACTTACCAATGAAAGGTAACGCCATCATTTTTACGCTTATCGGAACTATTTTAATACACTTCAAGACACAACCAAGAATTTCAGTTTCAAATTAAATGTCAAGATCAAGTCAAAACCCGGCTAACGCGGCGGTTAAATAACGGCTAAATACACGTGGGGCAGGACTGAGTTTTTGGGCAAGAGTTAAGTGTCATAATTTTAGAGGGTTCCGGGTGCGACTATGTGTATTAATAGATCGATGGTTTTATTTAAGAACACCGAACCAGTTTCTATAGTTACATAAAAGCCTTATGAAGTTAAGTTTTGTAAGTACACTTAATAATGTTAAATCTTAAGAGGAAATGCGGTCCACAATCCAAATTAAGATTTATTCCCAAGAGATTATTCGTAAAAGTTGGGAGAGTATCATGAAATATGTCGATTTTTGTATTTCGCCAGTATACGTTATATTCCCGACACATGCAGGCCAAATGTACTCATGTAGATTTAGAAATCCTGATGTAAGAAGTTGTGTGTGTGTGTGTGAAGGGTTAAAATTAATAGCATACACATATACGCATAGAGGGCTTATTCAGAAGATAATAGATAATACCTATAAGCTGTTCTCTATTCGCACCCAGTGATGCATAGGGCAATGCAATACAAACTCTGCGTATTTGGATCAGTCTTACGCTTCAGATGCCAGTTCAGAAAAAAATAAATATAGCAATGTAAAATCACATTTTAAATCGATATTTCCCATCCCTTAGGATTCGAACCCGAGACCTCGAACATGGTAGGCGAGAGAGCTTATCACTCACTACACTACGAAGCTGATTTATCTTCAGTCGGATTTCCTTTTCAGGATTTTTGTTTGTGTCAAGTGTACTAAAAAAGAATGATCAAAAAGTACAAAAATAATACTCGTCTTTATGTAACATAAAAATAAGATAAGTAGTTACCTCATCATCAGCATTGTAATTCTATGTCTGTTTTCTAGTTGGAGCATATGGTGTGCACAAACAGCTTACAGGCCTTTCTGTCTGCTGACAGCTCCTGTACATCTTCCCAAGTTAGGTTCGCGTCCCGTAGAAATGCCGACAAACAGTTAGCAGCAGACATCCGAGACGTCGAGAACCTGATGCATTGTAAAGCAAGCAAGCATGGTTAAGGCTCCCGGAAGTCATCTCCGGGAAAAATATAATATGCAGTGTTAGTAATGTAAAAGTGAAAAATTGTAAAGCGCCCTTGGGGTGGTTTTTCACCAAAATGGCGCCATACAAATCAGCCTAATGTATTGATGAGGCTAGCTAGCCGTATCGCATCCGCTTATTACCGGAGGTTGCCGCATCCGTTATCTTATTAACAAACCACCACATATACAAAATCCTTATCATAGTAAGGATACACCTTTTCTCAAACCTCAGTATTTTGTGGTTTTGTACTTTAACATTACTTTTCATTGGACTGACACCTGAAGCGTAAGACTGATCATCCCACCTTCCATGCGTCAAAGATGATCCAGATACGCTGGAATTGGAGTACCAATGCTGTGCCCAACGCACCATTTTGGCACGTGAAAAAATCACCCTTTAAAACATCTATTTTAAATTAATATTTCAATATAAATGCAAAAAGGTTTAAAAAGAAGTTAGTATAAACGTTCATTTTTTTATTTAAATTAGTAAAAAAAACAGAAATTACGAAAAAAAAACAAGTATTAAAAAGTACACGCAACCAGTCAAAGTTTTTCACAAGTATAATAGTCGAACATCTTATATAAGGAAGAAAGTTATTAGAGGCTATTCGATCAGGAGTTTATCTATATATACAGGAGGCCAAATACTTGACGAAAAAACAATGTAGGGGAGCGGGTAGAACACCCCCAGTTAGTTCGATCAGAAATGTTTTTGGTATGTGAAAATGTTTGTAGACAGGTTGGATTTCCTCCCTAGGGAGTGATTTAGATATAAATTTGTTGCAACAGAGAGGGAAAACCTTTTTGAAAAAGGAATATAGAAGTCCAGGCACATACAGGGCTTGTGATCTGACCTTATTTGTATATGTTGAGTTCACATATAATTGATTACCAATATCTAAACGTGACAAATTTGGATTATTAGACCAATATCGTATGAATTGTATATTTTTTGTGCACCATAATGAATTAAATGTAATACATTGCTATATATTTTTTTTTTATTGAATACAACTAATACTGTTTTATCTCTTATGTACATTGTAAAAATAAAAAAATAAATCTCAAACTAAATGTGGGTAGCTTGGACTACAGAATGACCATGGTTTCAAGGTAAATTGTATTTTAATCTACAAATGTATTTTTTCTTATTGCTTTTATTTAGAGTATTTTGATTTAAATTTAGTACTTGTCTTACTCAGCTCTATATAATGGTGCATAGAGCACTGAATTTGTTCATTACTACGTATGTCGATCATTTGTAATTTAGGTGACAAGTGGATCAGTCTTCTTAGCTTTATATCGTAGTCTTGGGTAATAATAAAATATATTGAAGTGATTTTTTTTTCTAATAAAGGAAATATTTGCGTCCTTATTATTTACCCAAATATTTCAATTTCAGGCCCATTTTCAACGGGTGGTAAATAACTCCCTATTAAAAAATAGGAATTAAGTTGGAGTAGAGTGGGGTTTGAACCTCGGACCTCTGATCCGTGAGTCCGCAACACTAGCCACGGGACCACAACCCGATTCACAATTTAAAAACAATTTATGACTGTTAAATATGAAGTATCTACCCTGGACGAGCCAAATGTGCTAACCTCTATACTACGGGGGGGACTGCGCCATTTGATATTTATTTGTTTTAGTGTTTAGCCCGTTTGCGTATCATGCATGAAGTCTATGAAGCAAATATACTATCTAAATTTGTTGCAACTGAAAGGGAAAAGTTTTTGAGAAGGGAATATGAAAGTGAAGGCATTTACAGGGCTAATAACCCGTTATTGGCTGGTTTATATGACCACTTTACAGACTGTGTAGCATTTTCCATTCTCCATACATTTAAACATCTATATTTTATTTTGTTTTATTTTATTTTTCTCATTAAAACAAAACACATTATGGAACTTGTACAATATGTCGGTAGAAATATAGGTATATAAAATGTGTCTCAATTACATTATGAGGATAACTTTCACAATAACATAATAATATTTATGCTAAGTACTTGTTTAAGTGTATATACCTCAACTCTTCCATCTGTTGACTTCTTCAATTTGTTCTGCGAACTGCCAGGGTTTGTAAAAATACCCGCGTACTGAAAACTCTTTACAACTCCTTGGTGCGAAGTAGGCTCGAGAGTGGCTCGATGATTTGGGAGCCACGTGAACTGAAGTACTCTCTTATGAAAGAGAAAATCCAAAAGAAGTTTCTGAGATATATCTACATGAGAGAGTGCGGGTATTATCCTTGGCTCTACCCGAGAGAGTTTTTCCAGAGTATGCTTGGCTACAACAGTTCAGAGACTAGAAGGAATGTGTATTTGACTACACATTTTTATCGATTGTTGCGCAGTATGATCGATAATTCTGAGATTATGATGAGCATTAGTTTGTATGTTCCTGATAATTACCTAAGGCAGCGTCAGCATATATTGTTTTATATTCCGATATACAGGACCACCCACCTGTTAGAAGAGCTACCGCTATGGTGAACAACATCGCTCTGGATGTTGATCTGTTCCATGGATCCGAAGCGATTTTCCGGAACAGGATTCTCCTACAATTTTGACAAGAGTTTCTTTATGTACTTTTTGTCATTTTATAATATGTACGTCTTAAAGTTTAGTTTGTAATGCATGTATTATTTTTTTTAAATGAATTGAATTTAATTCTGTGAAGTAAGCGAGCTGAAACCTTTATTGATGAGGATGAGATTCATCTGGCTGAATTATTTCCTGTTAATACCTAGAGTTCAAAAATGTTTTTCTTCTCTGTTGCAATACATTTAGATTCCAACAACTCCCTGGGGAGTGAAATCCAGCTTGTTTTTAAACATTTGGAAATACTCAAAATATCGTCAAATGTTCAGCACTTCTTAAAACTAAAATTATTTATCACTATTGTAAAAATCATTTTTATCCTCGGTCCTTACGCAGTGGTTTTCTTTATCTATTTTTACACCCTATGGGCTATTACATTTATTACTAATAAATTCAACTGCAGCAGAATAAAATATAAATGAAGTTAAATGTAAGAATAACATAAAAAACCATAAGAAACGATAACAAGTTAAAATAAGAAAATGTACCCACATAGGTATATAGGTATACCGTAAGATATTAAATATATTTACATATATAAATAAAAACACATACATACACACACATAAATATGATATAAATATATACACACACACACATATATATATATATATATATATATATATATATATATATATATATATATATATATATATATATGTGTGTATATATATATATATATGTGTGTACTGTTTATGAAATTTGGTCTATATAAATTGGTTATGTTTTTTATGACTATATTTGTTTATATTGTTTATTATGTTAATGATAATTAGGTTAATTAGATTAAGTACGTTTTTGAAAATTATTATTATGTTAACTTTGTTAAACAAGTAATTTAAGGCATGTTTCCCTCGGCACGGGAGGGAACATTATTCTGTATAAAAAAAGGATATAATAATACATTTCTATATAATTTTTTTAATTGAAATAAACGGCACTTTGTGCCTTTTACATATTAGTTACAAATACAATTAAATATACATACATGTAAGCATAATTATAAGTAATACAGAGCATTTAAAACAATATTATTAATTAAAAAATTAAGAAAGTCTAAAAAAGATAAACCATATAAAATATTACCAGTTATAGAATTATCAAAAAAAAAAGATAATTTGGTATTAGAAATACTTTGAACCAGTTAAAAAAAAACAAAAAAAAACAATTTTGAATAACATAAAAAAATAATATATATATATGTATTATTATTTAAAACTAATACTTAGGTATATAGTATTTATTTATGTATAAAAATATATAATGATGTAAAAAAATGATGAAGAGAAATATTTTGTACTTATAAATTAATTCAAGAAAAGAAATGAAAAAAGACAAAAAAAACAATAATAAAGAGGTTTAAAACAATTCTTAACAATAGTAACAAATAGTTACCTAGAACTATTACCAATGAAATAAAGAAGAAGAGCCGTTCTATATGTACTAAATTTCATGTGAAATGAGTCACCAACGTAATGGTATATATATATATATATATATTTCTTTAAAGAAACATTTAGTTAAATTTAGTAAATAAAGAATTATATTAAGAAATTTGTTCAGGTTAATTTATATAATTATATAAAGACAAATATTTAATTATAAAGAAGTATTAAACGAGTTGTAAATAACTAAATTAAGTTATAGAGTGGGGTTTGAACCTCGGACCTTTGATTCTCGTTCGTTTGCAATATGACTTCAACGTGTCCTACTCATTATAATTGAGCATAATTTTGCGATTGGATGCATGAACTACTTTCAAAATATATTATTTTGTTTAATTGGATAATTTTTGTTGTTTTTCCTAATGTGTATAAAATTAAATTGGTGTAATCTGGAAGCCAATCGGTGGCAGCGAAATATTTGCATTGAAGCTAAGGTCAAATAATAAAAATTAATAACGGAACCTGGTTATTGCGTTACTATAAAAATATTTTCAAGGTGTATATTATAATTATTACTTTGATGGCGTGATGCTCTAATTATTTAGAATTAATATGCACTATAATTATGTTTTAGTTTATTGTTAGTTTCTGTGTCCGCCATTTAACTGCCTTAATATGCTTTTGTTTTCTTATATTTTATGTAAATATTACTTTATTAAGGAAAACAACCACTTTTACAATGTTTCTTGTGGTCTTCTCATAAACTAGGGTTTCCTAGGACAGCGGTGCCCGTATCTTAACGGCCGTAGTGAACGGTGATGCGGTGGACAGCCGTCGGCGTCGTAACGGTGACTACAGAATGGTTTTCTGTGAAAACGGTGTTAAAAGGTGTTGATATCGCCGTTTTCCTAGGAAACCACTCTCTAGTCACCGTTACCACGGCTGTCTACCGCATCACCGTTCACTACGGCCGTTAAAATACGGGCACCGCTGTCCTAGGAAACCCTAGCTTTACTGAGCATTACTTGAAACTATGTGATGATTAAAAAAATAAATAAAATACAAAAATAACGTAAAAACGAACCAAAAAGGCGCTAAAAATCAACAAATTTACTCATTAAATTGATCCCTTTTCAATAAAAATAAATACAGAAGAACTTCGTTTATCCGAACACCAGACATCCGGATTACTAAATATCCAGATCGTTAAGAGGAAATAAAAAATAAAGGATAAGTTTTTAATTTGTATTTAATTGTACAATTAACTTCGCTATACATGTTTAAGTAACAATATTTTGAGTTTGTCCAATTTTTTGTAGACAAGGACTGGATTCGATTCCCCGGGGAGCTGTTAATATTAACATATTACAGCAGAGATAAATAACATTTTAGAGAGGTTATATAGAAGTCTAGGCATCTACAAGGCTTATGAACTGTCATTGGCTGGTTTAAGTGGCCACTTTACACACTGTAACATTCACCATTATGCCTATATTTAAACATCAACATTCCTTCAATTCTTTCATCTGTGGATGTTTGTGAAGTTAAAGTTTATTTATGCGGGTGAGATTCATCTAATTGAATTATTTCACCTACGTACTAGGCATCAACAGATGATAGAATTGAAGGAATATAGATGTTTAAATATGGGCACAATGGTGAATGCTACACAGTGTAAAGCGGCCACTTAAACCAGCCACTGTAACATTCACCATTATGCCTATATTTAAACATCAACATTCCTTCAATTCTTTCATCTGTGGATGTTTGTGAAGTTAAAGTTTATTTATGCGGGTGAGATTCATCTAATTGAATTATTTCACCTACGTACTAGGCATCAACAGATGATAGAATTGAAGGAATATAGATGTTTAAATATGGGCACAATGGTGAATGCTACACAGTGTAAAGCGGCCACTTAAACCAGCCAATGACAGGTCATAAGCCCTGTAGATGCCTAGACTTCTATATTACCTCTCTTAAATGTTCTTTATCTCTGTTGTAATATGTTAATGTTTAAATAAGTTTTTAATATGATTCCAATTAGCTGTATTATTTAAAATGTCTACTATCTATTAAAACAATTAGTAACGAGAAAATGTTTAAAAAGGTTTTTAAAAAAATGGATTGTGGAGCTAGGTAGAAGTAAAATGGATTGTCTCATTCGCCCAAACCAATATTGAATCAACCGCTCCACAAGTGTATAGCTTATGTTAGGTTTTTGTTATTTTCATTGTGCATTTTGTAATATAAATAATAAAGATGTACATATATACCTAGTTTTTAAAACTGTGAATATTTTGTTAATTATCTCTGTTTATTAAATTAGTCTTCTTTGTTTATTCTCAAATGTAAAAACATTTCAAAAAGTATATTATTAAGTGTCCTCGGCACGGGTAACCCCGGTGGGGTCACATTATTCATATTATTAATTATAGTTTGTAAGAGAAAAATAAAAGAAAAATAAATAAATGCAATAAAATAAGGCACTCATTTATCCGGATAGTTGAAGTTTTACTGTGCATACAATATTACACGAAAGCATTAGATAAAACCAGTCATGTGTCTCACATAATTACAATTTTAAAAATCCAGTTAAGTTAGGAAAAGAAAAGAAAAAATACTAAAAATAATTATGCGCATGAGGGTGAGAGTGTGAGGGTGAGAGTGTGAGGGTGTGAGGGTACCGGAAAATAATTTGGTTTTGGAAAATGATTTCGCGTGTGTTTAATACGAGTGGTTAATAAAGATGCATTATAATTATTATCTTTATTTCTGCAAAGCAACAATTTACATATGTGTTTATTAAAAACATTATTGTGCGCAAAATGAGCAACGGTGTTTAAGAGGGTATGCGGTGACGGAGCAATTTGATGAATAAGTATTTGAACATAGTTTTTCTGTCAATCTCTCGCTTTTTTCAAAAAGAGTTACTATATCAGATAAAACTGGCGTTTAAGGAGTTTTAGCTCCCATAAGAAACAATTTATTAAAAAAATACAAAGCGATTGGGACACAGCAATGATGGATATCTTTAATATGAAAAATCATCGCTCTAGTGCCATACTCCAAGGAGAGGTAACGGGAATCCATTTGTTGAAGAAAAGTCAGACCGCGTATCCTCTTAATTAAAGTTTAGAACACAGCAATTATTATGTACATACAATAAATAAATACGCTTTTGATTTTTTCCATTAAAAACATTAATTTCAAAATTTCAGTAAAATGTTAGGCACGTAATGTATGATTAGATTGTAAAGAATCGCTTATTGGCACAAACTTGTATGTATACACAAAGGATAATCAGCGTTACGTTTTCGAGAAAGACTAATCTGCAATATTGAAGAAAACTGCAATATTAATATACACAGAAAATGAAATAATGGATTAACAACATTGGCGATTTTCAGCACCATTCGTGTTCTTGTGATTTGCCCAAATATGCCATCATGAGGGCCATTTTAAGGGGTTGTAAATAACTCGCCATAAGAAAATGGGAATCAATTTGGGGTAGAGTGGAATTCGAATCGCGGACCTTTGATCAGTGAGTCCGAGACACTAGCCATATAACTGAAAAAACAGTACTTTGTTATACATATTCCTTTATTATATATTTTTTACAAAAGTACATAAAATGTAAGCAAATAAAGAATTGTTAATCCTTTGATGAATTTGTTTATTGACTGACTACTGACTATATAGTAAAAACACCCTTATTCCAAAGTCAGTTATTAGGTTATAATGTTTAATTCGTATATTTTTTATTGAGTTCGGAAATAGCGATGCATAATTCTATCGTCGAGCTATAGGTTGGCGTGGTAGCGCTTGTACTGAGCCAAGCCGGCCTGCACCCGGCTGCCGAAGTCCGCCTCCACCTGGGTGAAGTTGGAGATGGCCCGCTCCTGGATGAAGGAGGCCGCGCCCCGCAGGTGGTCCACGATATTGTCCACCAGCCGCTTGCGCTCCGCCTCCGTCAGCACGTCCCGCCAGAGGCGCGCCGGCTGCTCGTGGTTATCCTCGGTGTCGCCGCTGTCGTAGCGACCCACGTCGCCCGCGAGCGGCGCGTGCGGCTGCAGGCGCTCGGCGCGCGCGCACTCCGCGGGCCCGCCGAACGAGTTGGGGAAGTAGTTGGGCGCGCCCTGCTGGTTGTCCGTGGAGCACATGGGCCCGTCGCGCTGGTAGTTGCGGGCCGTCACGCGGTACGGGCAGTTGACCGGCAGCTGCAGGTAGTTAGCGCCCAGGCGGTGGCGGTGCGTGTCGGCGTACGAGAACAGCCGGCCCTGCAGCATCTTGTCGGGCGACGGTTCGATGCCGGGCACGAAGTGCGCGGGGCTGAACGCGATCTGCTCCACTTCCGCGAAGTAGTTCTTGGGGT
Source organism: Micrasema longulum (assembly GCF_059751315.1). NCBI lineage: Eukaryota > Metazoa > Arthropoda > Insecta > Trichoptera > Brachycentridae > Micrasema > Micrasema longulum. The sequence goes on along the minus strand of NW_028278221.1, from coordinate 437,793 downwards.
TCCTGTCCAGCACCAGTCTCCCCACGGGGATCAGCGGGAACTCCTTGTGGGACCAGACTTTGGTCACGTCGAACGGGTTGTACTTGTGGGCCTCCGCCTCGGCGAAGGTCATCACCTGGATGTAGAAGGTCCAGCTAGGGAAGTCTTTGTTCTCGATGGCGTTGTACAGATCCCTGATCCCGTAATCGGGGTCGGTGGAGGCTAGCTCGGCAGCGAAGTCCGTGGGGAGGTTTTTGATCTTCTGGTCAGTCTTGTAATGGAACTTGACGTAGTGGGGATCGCCTTTGGCGTTGACGAGCTTGAAAGTGTGCGAGCCATAGCCGTTCATGTGCCTGTAGCCGTCCGGAATGCCGCGGTCGGAGAACAGGATCATGGTCTGGTGCAGCGACTCGGGGCGCAGCGTCAGGAAGTCCCAGAACATGTCCGGATCCTTGAGGTGGGTGGCGGGGTTGCGCTTCTGCGTGTGGATGAAGCTGGGGAACAGCGTCGGGTCGCGGATGAAGAAGATCGGAGTGTTGTTCCCCACGAGGTCCCAGATGCCGTCCTCCGTGTAGAACTTGACCGCGAAGCCGCGCGGGTCGCGCACGGTGTCGGCGGAGCCGCTCTCGCCCCCCACCGTGGAGAAGCGAACGGCGATGGGCGTCCTCTTGCCGACGGTGTCGAACACCTTGGCGGCGGTGTACTTGCTGATATCGTGCGTGATCTCGAAATAACCGAAGGCGCCGGCGCCCTTGGCGTGCACCACCCTCTCGGGGATGCGTTCCCTGTCGAAGTGCGACATGTCGTCCAGGAACACGTTGTCCTGGAGCAGCGCGGGCCCCTGGGGCCCGACAGTCTGGATGGCGGTCTTCACTCCCACGGGCCCCCCGTGGCCGGTAGTTATGGTGCCGCCGTTACCCTGAAATTAGTAGAATATTATTAGATTAATTGGCTCATAAAAAACAATAAAGATTATAATATTCTCGAATATCTATTATGTATAGACTAATGATTGCAACTACCAAACACTGCCGAGGTTTTACTAAATAAAAATAACATTTTCAATGCATAACTGTCGACTAATAATATAAATAGAATACATATCTACACGCATCATTGTGTAAGGGTGAAACGTCATTGTATATAGATACTTGATTACAATAAAACGGTAACTCAAGTTCCGTATACGTGTGTATAAATGCCCAATGAGTTGGCACTATTCAGTTTCAGTATAATTAAGTATTTTGGTCAACGAGCCAGTTAAATAGAATGACGTGCATTGTATTCATTATGCTAATTACATTATCTTATGTGAGTACACATTCTGATATAAATACCTTAAAAATATCATTTTTATGAACCTACATATCCGAATATTTTTTCCTAATGTATTTTTTATCAGTTTATTATTTTATTTCACGGTTGATAAGTTAAAGTTATATTCTCATGATTATAGTACCTGTTATTTACAAGGGCGTTATTTCTAACGGAACTGTGCGAATATTAGAGAGAAGGAGAGAGATAACAATAAGCTGGTACTCTAAGATTCAAGGAAAACAGTACCTACTGATAACAGAAATATAAAGGTTTTTTTTCAAAGCAAATTTCTGCAAAATATTTAAGCAAAAACGAGAGTAAGTATTATTTGTTTAACAATAAAATGATCACATTTTTCTCGTTATTTATTTAAATTAAAACTCCTTAAAAAAACACCAAATTATGCACAGTTATTGTTATAGCTTAGGTCTGCTTTGAAATGACACTCCTTTGCTTAGGACTCGGAAGCAGGCGCAAATAGATGTAACGTCGTGTTGCATTAAGCAAAATACGACATATTTTGAAATAGGTTCATGCATTTAAAAACGAAAAATTATCACATATTTATACTGTTAAATAATGTAATACCCATAATAAGGAAATACCACATTTTTTTACAATGTTAAATAATTTGTGATCTATGAAATACTTCAGAGATTATTTTTTGTATTTATTAGTGGAATAAAAAATGTTTCTAAATTTATATTATAATTTATTTTGAATCCCCGGGAAAATGCTTTATTAGATTGGCAACGCCTCTTATACGCCATACGCCATGATCTGCAATATTTTTTTATGTTTTCTCGATCCAGTACAAATATTTTGTATAAAGAGACCGTCGAATTATTTTTCAACTATTTTTTGTGCATTATGTATAGAACTGATACACGATAACATACGCTTTTTAAAAATATTTTTTTTAACAACCGAATGCCCAAATACTTTATCAATAAGATAGTTTTAAATAAACATTTCGTAACCGTGTCAGCAAAAATAATGATAGAATTAGGCTATTTGAAATAAAAATAAAAACAGAATCCCAAAATTGTGTTATGTATAAAGGTTTAAAAATGTATGAAGAGACGCCTGAATGTATGAAGAATTAAAATAATCGAATGAATTTAAAAAGAAATGTTACGTTTACTGTAAGATGATGTAAATAATATGTAATTGAAGTAAATGTAAATATTAGTTTATGTATTAGTTGTAAGATAAGCTAACTTAATAAATAAATTAAACAATACGCACACCACATAGCACACTTCACTCACCACTCCAAACATACAAGCAACAAAACATTTAAGTTTGTAAGTGAAAATTCTTGATGGAAGTTCACTGTGATTTATTGTAGAAATAAAAGACGAGGGATACTTTAATCCACAAATTTGGAATATCCAGTGAACGGTTTTATCGCTTTCGCGACATATGATCAATGACATCCAATCAACGATCAATGATCCGACAATGATCCTTAAGACAAAAATAATTTAATTTAATTTACCCTCATATAATTTTGAATTCTCTATCCTTACCTCTGTTTTGTATAAATACATTGAATTTCTTCATCTTCGAGACTGGTATCTTTACCAGTCTTGAAGATGTCGCGAAAGTAATGAAACCGGTCACTGGATATTCTAAATTTGTGGATTAAAGTATCACTCGTCTTTTATTTATATAATAAAATACGAACAATAGTAACAAAAACATAAATTGATAACATATTCTGTATTCTCAATACAAATTGTTAGAAATTTATATTGTGTAGCGATGCTGTGTTAAGTTTATGTTTTTGTAGTCATTTTATAACCAATATTATATCAACAGCACCGTGTGCTAATATAAAAAATATTACGAATGCATATTATAAAGCGCAAAACATAGTACGAATTTCTTATTTTATGACCCCGAGACCAGCTCGAGGCGAGCGCAACTTTAAAATTGAAGATCGCCGATACTCTGTGTAACAAATGGATTACATGTTCATTATACGTACACACACCTACGTAATACATGCCTAACATATACGGATAGGATTTTGGCAAGTTTTATTGTGCGACATGAAAACTATGTTTAATTACTATATATTAATGAACACGACACTTTTACCTTCAAAAACAACATATTTGATTAGATTTAGATTTATTTATTCGTTTAAATTAAGTTACATCTTACATACATTCGTGGTGGGTTTGTTAGGCTGTGTCGAGTTATTTATTTATTAACGGACATTGTCCATGTATACAATTTATAAGGTTTAAATATTACAATAAAATAATAGTTTAAAAGATTTTTAAAAAAAGAAAGAAGCATTGACAAACATAACGGACATCGAGACAAGATCTGGACTATTTATTTAGTGCTCGTTTAAATCGTTGTAAACTTAAATCAAAAAAGTCCAGATCTTGTCTTGAGTTAACAATACGACAAAGGCGGGTCATTGGAGAATTTAGGCCATAGTTTGTTCTATGCTGATCGATGAACAGTACTTCATTGTTTCTCAATCTACGAGTCAGAATATTGAATTTTACTTGTCCCAGTAATGATGGAACATCGATTATACCATTTGGTATGCCGAACATATATATGGAGTCAATATTAGTTCTACGTTAAGCCGTTAATTTACTATTTTATTCCATGTTTTGTGAAGTCTTTATCGTGTGGGTGAGATTCATCCGGCGCAATTATTCCACCAACATCTAACATAGCAACGCCTGAAATTATTTTTCAATTTTCGTACTTCTTATATTGTTGATAAATCCAACTGGTCCAAGAAGAAATATAAAAATTGAAAAATGTTTTCAGGCGTTGCCAAGGAATAGCGCAGTCAGACGAATCTCACTTGGATCAATAAAGTTTCAGCTCTTTTTCAAACATAGGCAGAATGGTGAATGTTAAACCAGCAAATGACAGGTCATAAGCCCTGTAAATGCCTAGAAATGCATATTCTTTTTTCAAAAATGTTTCCCCTCTCTGATGCAACAAATTTATATCTTATCCAGACTGTCTACAAACATTTGCGAAACACTGTTGATCGCATCAACACAAACACACTTACTCTCATACAAATACACACAAACACACCCATTTGTTGTACCACAATTTAAAATGTACTTTTTATTATTTAGAAACTTCGCTGGTGTCTTTAAACCGTATCTTTTTTATGTTATTATATCAGAGAAAGAAGTCTGCTGAGAATCTGGCATTTAGAACGTTGCTTTTTATATTGAAATTGTTTGTGTTTTTCTTTTTTATTTGGACATTTTTTCATTTTCGATGTACATACTTTTCTTTTTTTCCATAATAATAAGAGTTTTTATATGTATATAGAATTGAAGAGATAATATTATGTATATATATTAGAACTTAACTATAAGCACCTGCTGACGAACTGTATTTTATGCAGTTCAGTAGGACTTGATAATTTATATGTTAATTTTTGTATGCTTTTGATAAATAAATAAATAAAAAAATGAAAAATTGTTGACTTTGTTTCTGTAAAAATAAATAATTACTTTACATTTAGATGGATATTAGGCGAACCAATTTTTTTAATGTTTTTTTTTATTGTTTGGGAAATTAATGCCGTTTATGTAAAATAAACCAATATTTGTTTTATCCCCCGAGCGTTGATTCCACTTTTTTTGAATTCTAAGATCTGGACATAAAAAACATTAAAATATATATATATATATATATTAACCTTGTTTTTTTTCAACGGACCGGTTTCAAAGCTACACAAGCTTCTTTATCGAGGTTTACTTAAATAATGAATCTTATCCTTTGTATTTTATTAGTGAATTCTAAATATCATCGAATTATACATCGAAATATATGGAGCTAATAAGTCACGTTTTTTTGTCTTATTGCTCTTGTTAAGATGGGAATTGTAAAATGAGATGGATACGATCTTTACAACTAGACAGGAGTGGATTAAAGGAAACACTGTTTATTTGTTTTTTTCTTATTATTAATCGCTTTTTTAATTTCTAAGATTTCCAATTTGTCTAATTTTAATATTTTATTTTCAACATGAAGAACTTTTAATGCAGTGTCTTTATTGAAGTTATGTATATTTTTATCAGGTAGTTTCCGAATTCAGAAAAAATAAATTATTTAGGCACAGAGTAAGACTAAAAAAAAGAAAATCCCTTGGAATTGACAAAATCCCCAATGAATCGATAAAATATGGAGGCACAAAGGTGGCCACGGAAATAACGAAGTTGTTAAACAAAGTATCAGAACAATCTGAAATACCAAATGAATAGAGGCTGAGCATAATCATTCCCATTTTAAAGGAAGGTAAAAAAAAACACTTAACCTTTCCAACAATAACACTTAAACAAATCATTTGAGTAATATGCAGGTATGTAAATGTGTTAGTAAAATCACGTCGTTTGATTGGCTAATGTCCGTTCCAATGGCTCACGAAATACCTGTCACTCCAGTACGTTTTTAACTCTCTTTAAAGTGATAGCACGTCTGTTTGTTTCAAGAAAAATACAGTAACCATCCCGAAGCTACCAATTTCCGAAATTCAATATACTAGCGAAAATTTTTGCGACATTCACATTATTTAAATATCAGATAATGTACTATTTATATTCCAGAAAGGGCACGTATTTTTTTCGTTTACTGTAGTTACGGAAAGATTAATATATTTATACAGGGTGTTTATTAAACCCTGTCACATCCGAAACCTCGATGATCAGTATGGGCAAGAAGACATATTGGCATATTAAAAAAAATATTTAGAACACAGAAATGTTTTAAAAATAAAATATTAAAAAAACAAATGGTTGCTTGCTTCTGCAGGGGAGAAGCGAAGGGGGCGTGGCCACGTGGTTGACGGTGTATCAGACTCCCCCCTCCCCTTGCCCTCGCTTCTCCCTTGCAGAAGTAAGCAACCATTTGCTTTTTTCAATATTTTATTTTTGAAAATTTTGTTAGTTCTAAAAATTTATTTTATATGTGCCAATGTCTTCTTGCTCATACTGATCATCGTGGTTTTGGATGTGACAGGGTTTAAAGAACACCCTGTATAATGTCCTACAGCAAATATTTCCTACAAATTACCCTGCCAAAGTCCACGAATTAGGTCACTAACTCCTCCACTAGTTAATTACTGAAGAGTCTTATCACAACTGGATAAGACCTTCTCGGAATAGAAATAATTTGAAAGAAAGTTAAAGTAAATTTTAAATCATTTTCGGAATTCCCGGGCATTATTATTCGATTGGAAAAGTATTCATGCAAATACAAGGCATTAAAAGTAATTCTGGGTAATATTCCCGCAAAGCAATGTCCTTTGTGTATACATTATTGTGCATGTCAAAATATGTACATAAATTGAAAATGAAGTATTTATAATTAATCATTTAACGGTTATTAAATAACGTCTTATTGAAGCTAATTTCTTACTTTATTATTTAAACAACGAGATTTATTCTCGTGATGTTTTTCTGGGTTATTGTGCCGTGTATTATGACTCCTTCGATCATCTGGGTTGATGTAAACCAGTGTTTTTTAACCGTATTGAAATAATCGCCCCCTTTAGCACAGTATAATATTCGCCATTGAACAAAAATCAAAATAAAAAAAATACACTTTTCTCTATGTAGGTATGTATTGTATGCAATGTATTTCCTACTGCAAATAAAAAATGATGAGAAGTACAAATAAAACACATTATTATTTTTATAAACATTGTGTATTTATTCCTTCATGTGATCCCTATTTATTTGGCATCATGTTATTGCGCCAATGTCGTAATATTAATAAATATAAATAAATATAACCTCAAATCTCCTCTTGGACTTTGGTAATCGATTTGATGATTTTTTCAACATATGCATTACTGCACTAAAACCCTTCTTTGCTGAATATGAGGATGGAATGCTATGGTGGGTAATTTGACTTCTTCCCACAGAAGAGGGTATTGATGGCGAAAACCCAAAAAGCATTATAAACACATTGATTGAATATTATTTTGGCTTCGCAGTCATTTTGTAAGTAATAAACTGCTCTTTTAAATTTGAACTGATACTTTCTGCGTCTGATAAAAATGGATGTACTCGGACGGTACAAATTTTTCACTCATAGGTGATGTTTTTAACTATTTTAAATGGACCAATATTTCATATGAAGAACATAATAAACCCATTTTTCTATATTGACAAAATGCCCACTCGATTTTCCGTAGCGCCCCCTAAATGCTAAAAATTTTAAAACGCCCCGCCAGAACTTCAAAACGTCTACAAAAGGGCGCTGGCGCCCCGGTTATGAATTACTGATGCGAACGCTGTAACGCTGAACACGGCACAATAACACAGAAACACATTACAAGAATCCGAATGGTCGTGAAAACCTACGAACTTTGACGAGATTTTGTCTTAATTTAGAAATACAATGTATAAAGTTTCGGCAGCTACTGGTTTTTCCTCCAGAACAATAAGATCATTATTATTTTTAACTTTAAAATGTAATGGCAAAGATAATGCTGTCTCGTCGCCAAAAAAGAAAAGAAACCGGTCCAGATTCGTTCGACAAATGCACAATAAGAAAGAGTATTTATGATTTTCACCTAAAGGAATAAATATTACCAACGATCGGAAGGGTATTGCCCGTTCTATGAGAAGTCACCGGCTTCAATGGTTCCGAGATGACACCATTGAAATAAAAAATATTTAAAAAAAACACAAAAATACTCCGTATTATTAAAGGGCAACAAAATAAATCATAGAAAAAAAAGAGTTCATATCTTTAGTTTGAATCCAGGATACAGCATGTTTTTTAAAAGAAGGAAAATTTTGATAGTTTGGAATCAATGAAATATTATCAGTAAAAAAAGAATTAAAAATTTTTGGGCCTATAAAATACGCATGTCTCTGTGCGAGCCTCGTTTTACAATGTGGTATTTCTAGTGCACGATTCCTTCTTTGACTTGATCTATTTGAATTACTTGTAAATAAATTTTGGTTCTTAAATATATATTTGAATGAGGAACTTCAGCCCTACGGGAAATTGAATACAAAAAATGTTTTCTTACGCGGGGTAAAAATTAGAGCATTAAATTGTACGGCAAAGTTTCTTGAAAATGTACAGAAAAAATAATAAAACATATTTTTATAAAAACGCACTACTTTAAATGACGTCACTGGTTCATGTGAATCAACCTATGATCTATGGAGAGCTATGGAAGATTTCCGGTCTGCTTGTCGCTTCTGGACCAATGGGAAGAACTGAATGAGAATAAGCGGAAATGAACCTCTGACGTTACACGCGGAGTTATTTCAGAAATACAAAACTTTGAAAAATCGTAGCGCCGACAATACGTTAATAAATTATTTTTTTTTACTTAGTTTAACAGTCTATTAACGATTTTATTTTTTTTAAACCACTGAACTTCCTCATTACATTGTAAATTAAATGTAAGTAAACAAACTATGCACACTAAACATCACGATTGTATATGACATAAACAACTTCATTTGAATAAATAATAGTCTGGATGACTTGCATGTACTTGGAAATGTATTCAGAATAATTTTAAGTGAGCGAAGCGAACTTTGAAATGACATAAAATAAAATGATGCATAAAAATATTACGAGGTATAAAAAGTACGTGCGTTGTGTTCACAAAACCAAACAAACCATCACGCCATTCCCCCATAGGCAGAGGGGATAGAACGCCACTTTAATCTATCTTGGCATAAATAACTTGCTTCCTCTACATTTTTTAATATTTTTTATTGGGGATATCAACAGTAATACATGTAACAAAAATACAACAAATAAAATATACAGAGAATAAAACCAATGACAGATATCCACAGAAATACATTAAATACTCGTACAATACATACTAGTGTGTTTGTGTGAGTGTAAGTGAGTGAGAGGGTGGGTGTTATATTGGAATGAGGGTGGACATGTGTGTAAATATTCCACAAGTGTCGAAAATATAAATATATTTAAAATATTAAGAATTAGAGATAAAATATAATAAAATAAAATAAGACTTTATTACTGAAACTAAGTATAAAAAAAAAGTATGTTTTAAGACGCGCATTTTAAATGTTATTTTTTTACAATCAAATGGATCAATAAGGGGAAAGTTCAAATTATATTCACTAACAAAACGTATACCTAAGTGGAGAGTTCTGGGCATAGTTCGTACGAACTGCTGGCAGAGATCATCAGTATCTCCGTGTACGCGTAAAAATGAGGAAGATCAGTGGTTTTTATTTATTTTTTAATAGACTACCAAACTAAAACAACAACAAAAAAAACGTGTTATCACCGCCATGACTTTTAAAATTACTCCGCATGTGACGTCACAAGTTTTCCTAGGTGAGTTCGACTGACTCGGGAATTGGCTTCCCGTAAACCGGAAATCCATCACAACACTCTCATTGGTTGATTCGGAGCTCGAAGTAATAATACGCCACCTGCTTATAGTCGCCCACACAGACAAAAATCATTCTATGATTATCAACCACGAAGTTAGCAACAGTTTACAGGAAGACAGCGGGTCGTAGGTACTAAGGTCGAGAATTGCAAGCGCAAACCGAAACCATCCGTTACACGTTCACCAAACCAAAAATACACTATTGTTTTATGCAATAGAGCGAAAAGGCATTTCTTTGAGTGGGAGCGAATTATTATTCTGAGATTCGTAAGAACTAGTGACGTTGTTCAAAGAAGTTCGTTTTTATTGAAATCATTTTTTCATAAATTTTCAAGAAACTTCGTCGTACAATTGAATGCTCTAACTTTTAACGCGTGTAAGAAAACGTTTTTTATATCCAATTTCCTGTAGCACTGAAGTTTCTCATTGATACAAAAATTCAGTACCTTATGCACCATTGTGTGCGGATTAGAAATGATGATAATGATGACAGAAGAGTTTTTTTTTTCAACAATATTTTAACTATCTATGTCCTAACCTTTGTAGGCAATGTAGGTATCGAACGTAAGCAGAGTGGTAAATATTACGTGGAAAAAAAAGTCTGACTCGTAGTGTAGTGGCAGGCTCATTCGCCTATCGTGCCTGAGGTCCCGGGCTCGATTCCTGGGAAGGTCGACTCGAAATATCTGTTTGTACGGTGCTTTCACATTGAAATATTTCACTGTCCCTGGCGCCTCATCCCGCTGAAACAGATAGTCGAGGTATGCTGCATTTACTTTGACAATGCAGTCCCCTATGGACTTTTCGGCGCGGATAAGGGTATGGTGATAATGACCGTTCTATAAATGTTTGCATCTCCGTTGAAAATATTTGTTTGCATTTTGTTATTGTTAGGCAACCGTCTTGTCTATACGGATTATGTAATTTGATATTACTCGCTCAAACGAGTGTTATTTCATACTTTTTATCAAAGTATTGGGAAAAACCAGTTTATTTGTCCACTAGAAACAAAATGGCATATTCACGATACAGCATTATCTTCTCTTATTTGATTGGTTTGTTCATGTGAACTGCGTAACATGTAATACAATTTATGCTTATACAATATAATTGAGTTTCCCTTTCGTTTGATGCTGCCACTGAGATGTTTATAGCTTGGAGAAATAACGCGCGCTACCACTCACAGAGCCGTCCGTACGCATTAAAATCGAAGTAGGATTATCAGCTACGAAGTAGCTACAGTTTGCAGCAAAATAATGCTCCATACTATTAAATATGTACACACTTCTGTTTAAAATTTTGGTTTGGTATTTATTTATTTTTTATCTTAAAATTGCGTGATCATTCACTTATTTTTTGCTTTTAAGCATCAATTACATGTACTTTTTTTTCGCTCCCTATATCTAAGTTAGTAGTTATTATTATTATAAAACCATGTAGGACTATCATATGATTAATTGTAAAGGATCTTTACCGACAAGCCATATTCATTGGCTTGGTGAGTCCTGTAAAAAAAAATTTCAAAAATGTCTTAAAATAACTAAAATGTAATATTGTATGTAAATAATAAATAAATAAATTAAATTAAAAATTAAAAAAATACTCACATACTCGGGCCGAAAATCGCCAAATGGTATGGTGTACCAGATTTTAGACGTATCTCAACATATACTAATAATAACATTACAACAAAGATAAAGAACAATTTAGAGAAGGTAATATAGAAGTCCAGGCATCTACACGGCTTATGACCTGTCGTTGGCTGGTTTAAGTGGCCACTTTACACACTGTGCAACATTCTGCCCATATTTGAACATCTATATTACTTCAATTTGTTCATCTGTTGATGTTTGTGAAGTTAAAGAGCTGAAACCTTTATTTATGCGGGTAAAATTCATCTGATTGAATTATTTCACCTACATACTAAGCAACGCTTTTCAGCAGATTTTTTCAAACAAATTTTCAGGCATTGCCTAGATTGTAGGTGAAATAATGCAATCGGATGATCTCACCCGCATAAATAAAGGCAAAAAAGTTAATTTTATGCAAAAAAGTTAATTTTGCAAATAATTTAGGTTACTTTCTTTTCCCAAACACGGTCGATAAAAATAAATCAAGTGACGTTGATTTCATGAAATTTTCGCACTTCAATTAATATTTGGTATCCGCCGGGTATTTATTTAATCTCTATCGATGACTCTCTTGGGGATGGAATCCAGCCATGTCTACAACCATTTGTCGATATTATAACCCACTTACTTTTGTTAACCAAACACCGATTATTTCTACGAATCTGACGATTTCGCAAGAGCGACGAAACCCGGTATTTGTTCTATAAAACTAAGTGAATTTGGTATAAATCGGATATATCATATTATGCACAAATCATGTTATTCTGATCACAAAGAAATAGGAGAAAAAAACCATTTTTTATAATTTTCATGTTAATTTTAATTGTTACTGTTTTACTGTACAAAAAAAAATGGATAAAGGAATTGGAGAAATATAGGTGTTAAAACATTATGTACATAGGCTGTAGATATTAATTTCGCCTGTGTCTAGGCAGACGAAGAATACAGTTATATGTGTGAAGTAGAACCAGAATCCTGAATGAGTGTCTTTGATTCGATTACTACTCTTAGGTAAAAATTCTGTAAAAGGAAATCGAGCTGAGAAAAGTCCGCCTGGACTGGCACCTGAAGCGTAAGACTGATCACCTTAACCTATTTCTGTAACATATGTAAGACACGCCGCATGCACTTGACTAATTTAGAGCCCTATGCACCATCCGGTGCATAAAAGGCGTTGATGAAGATGATTATGACATATGGTAAGCAGAGTTGTTAATGTTACTTGTTAAAAAGATTACTTAAACCAGCCAATAGGGAAATATCAGTTTTTTTTTCATTTTTAAAGTAATGAAGATATATGAAATAATGACCAGTAAAAAAATTTTTTTTTTACAATAAATTATTTTTAATTAGTAATTTTGAATTCCCGCAAAAACAATAATTATATTGGCCACGCCCCTAATACGTCACGATTCATGTTTATTTGTTTCTGGCCATTGAAATTTGTTTAGAAAATTATCACGAATCTTGACGTCACAACAACCAAGGCCAAAAGTCGCGTTTTTCTTGCAAGGTATTTTTATTAAATTTCTTTTTTACATTTATGTATGAAATCATTTCTCCACAATATCCATTATGATTTTGAAAATACAATTAATTATTCTAAATCCATTTCATAATATATTTTTATCAGTACTTATAGTATGTGATATTTCCCCATTACAGGATATAAGCTCTGTAAACGCCTAGACTTCCATTCCATATTCCATTTTAAAAAGTATATCTGTCCATGCTGAAATATCTATCAACAGCTGTGAATGTTGAAGAGAATATGGAAGTCTAAGCATTTATAGGACTTATGATGTGTCTTTGGCTGCTATTGGGACAAACTCAAAATACTGCTGACGAAACCAATTGGTCAAAGAAGTGTAAAAATTAAAAAATATTTTCAGACGTGGCCGTTGTATTCCGTCGAATGAATCGTATCCGCATCAATGACGGTTTCAGCCCTTTAATCTCACATAAATCAACAGATGGAAGAATTGAAGAAATACGGATGTTCAAACTTAGGCAGAATGGTGAATGTAAACCAGACAATGACAGGACGTAGTAGATAGCGGAGGTGGGTTGCCCACAGATTTAGAGAGGATTAGGGCAAACAGATAAAAAAAGTGTTATTTTTTTGTAGTGTTACATGATAAATGTGGAATTAAAATTTGGTTAAACATTTTTAAGGCATGTTTTAATACAATTAAAAATGTTTCTCTTGGCTCGGGACACCCAATGAGGAAACATTATATTAAATAAAAAATGTAAAATAATAAATAACCCGTAAACGCCTAGACTTTCGTAATCTCTTCTTTAAAATGTTCCCCATCTGTTTTTTTGCACCACAACATGCCAGGACACAGAACACCCAGGCTTGAGAAAAATCACTTAAAATTTTTGCGTTCTCACCGAGAATCGAACCCGGAACCTTCCGTACGTAAGTCAAGCGTCTTGACCACTACACCGCGGAGGCCGCCCTTTCTTTGTCGCTCTGTTGTTATATGTTGCTCTTTTAACACGTTAAAAAACATTTTAGAGAAAAAAATTAAACCACCGAATAAAATATTGAAATATAAATCTGTACCTTAGAGGATAAAACACAAGAGTCCACTTTTTGCCGTTTTGAAGTTTAAAAGAAATTATCGCAACAAGCTATTTTTATGTGAATAAATCGCCCAAGTCCACTTTCGAAATAAAAATCGGAAGTCCACTTCGTTTTAATGCAAAAAACATCAGTCGTCCCAGATATGCTATATTAATATGTACTATTATTATCAAGATAATCATTATTTTACATTGAAAGCTCTTTATAGACTGAAATTAGCTCATTCGGTTCAAACGTTATGTTTTGGAAATCGCACAATCACAAAACCTTTTATCCTGAACATATCCTTCAATGTGACAACCATGATTTATCCTTTAAGGGGGTTCTCTGGTGTGGCGGTCGGATATTTAAGCATTTTTTGGGATTTTTTTGTGAGAACCAATGAAGAGATAGAACTTTAGAGTTTTAATCATTTATTTATGAGGGTTTCAAAAGTATACATATCAATTTTTAGCTAAAAATATTAATTAAAACCAAAGTTATAGCGCTCTAAAAATTGGCGAATTTCTAATTTGTAAGCTTATATCCACGGAATGGACCATTATAAAAAGAAAATTTTGAAAATTGTATTTTTGACAGACTTGGGAAAAAAATCGAATTTCATGTCAGCTTTTTGTTTAAAAAAGAGAGAAATATTTTAAAATTTGGGGTTATTATAGATCATTCCGTCCGTCTATATATGTTGAGTCGACTCTATAAATTTGAAGGGAATCGGCCAAGCCGTTCTTAAGATATGACGGAGGAAAGTTAGTATTGAGAAAAACACGTTTGAAGTTCAAGTACAGTTACAACTCGTACCAGCGCCCCGAATACCTGCCTCTTCTAACTGCGGTATCTTTATAATGGCTTCAAATTTTAAAAATTCACTTTACCAACATATTTGAGATATATAAGATTTTTTGATTTCATCAAACCAGAGAATTCCCTCAAGGTACAGAAATATATTAAGTATGAACGAAAGAATTCCAGCGCCACAGGGCTCTTTTACACGCCTGTTGCCAGGACCGTTACCAACGACAGAGAACTTTTAAATAATGCTGCATATTTTTGTTTTATTTCAAGGTAAATCAATCAAAGAATAATAGACCTATCAATTAAATTATAAAATCTACACGCACATCACAAAACACCGATATGAAACAAATCAGCTAAAACATTGAAAAAGTGAAAAACATTGAAACAACTCAGCTAAAAATAAGTGTAATTGAGATAATTTAATCGCTTTATCTTATTATGCAAACAGAGGATATAAACATATAAAGTTCATCGCAAACAAACACAAGCAAAGTTAAAGTGGTTTATTTTCATTTTCGCTCTTTATTCGCTATATTATCTCATAATAAAATAAAGCGCACGGTGCCAATATGTAACAGTAAAACAATATTATAATACTACGTATAAGTTTATTTGACAAATAATAAAAATCAAATGTCGTAAAAATGTAGGTGTTCGGGGTATATCAATGTGTCAAAGTACGTCAAATAAGTTGGCGAAGAGTGGAGATATGAATATACTAAACAGTGAAAATAAAACAATATTATTATAAATGAAGACATAATGATAAAACGACGATAGTAAAAATAAAATAAGAAATGTAGCATAAAAATACAATTTAATATTTTATAAAGTCATCAATAAAAATATTACAAATCAAATTGTACATTATATATTATATACATACAAAAAGATAAGATATTAGTGATATCACGGAATAATTATTATTGTACTGAACAATCGTTCATTATTTCATTATTCGCACCGAATGCAGCGTATCTCGATCATTTGTTATTTGATGGTAAGATGATCGGTCATACACTTTAGGTGTCTATGAAATTACCTAATGATAAAAACACTTCAAATATTTTACAATAACTTTGCCGGGAATCGAACCCGGGACTTTACGCATGAGAAGCAAACGCGCTCACTACTGTACCACAGTGAAAAATAATAAGGGCTGTGAAAACTGTGGCTTATGGGCAGATATTTGAAATAAAGAAAGCAAATTAGCGGGCTGAATCGAAAATCTATGATTTAAAAAAACTCATGAACGATAGGTCACCAGCAGTTAGTTATCAACGAGTAAATATCAATAAAATGTGTGTATAGTAACAATATGATTTTAATTTATAACATAAGAACAGATGGAGAGTACTAGTCTGGAGTCCCAAACAACATAATTATGTCAATAGAAATATATGAAAAAATAAAAATATTTTATTTTTTATTTATTATTATGATTTTTCGTTTTTTTTTCAATATACATAAGAGGAAAAACAGAGTTTTAAAAAAATAAAGAATAATTACACAGCAAAGAAATATATATTAAAAGTAAGAGTAAACAAATAATCCCACAAAGGCCTGTTTGTGGGTATACAAGAAATGTTTATGATTTTTTGCTCCTATAATAAATGGACAGGTATAATATTATATTTGTATAATTTAAGAAAGAGAAAAGAAAATATTGAAAATATTCTGTAAAGATAAGGAGGTACTTCTTTATTTTAAAGTAATTAAAAAAGGAAATAAAAAATATAAAAAAACATAGAAATATTCCTTATTATTAAAGGGCAACAAGTTAATATCATAGGAAAAAAGAGTTAATATCTTTAGTTTGAATCCAGGATAGTGCGTGTTTGTTAAAAGAAAATTAATTTCATTAATTAACTAAATAAATTTTATTAAACAATAATTGCCCCCCATTGGGGCTATTGCTCTACTATATTCTATTTGGCCAACGAGGAAGACAAAGAGTTATCCCGAAGAAAAGCAATTGTATTAAAGTTGAAAAGATTTGAATTGGATGGAAACAAAAAAGGACTATTGTATAATGTATTTATATTTTATAAACTTATGCCAAAATATTTTAAAAGTTAAATTGTATTAAATAGAAATGTACACAACTATAGATCTACAAATAGGAATAGGATATTTTCAAAACAGCTTAATGTAAATAAAAAAAAAACTGTATGATAAGTATAAGAAATTAAAGAAAACTTATTGATTTAAAAATGTTATGTTTCTTTTAATAATGTACAATAGATTTATAAATTAGTACACAGTTATTAATAATATAATTGTAAATATTAGTTAATATACACATTATGAATTATCAACTAACTAAAGGATTTTTTTGAAAAAGAAGGGGGAAGGGAGGAAAAAGTAATAGTTGATTGTGATTTGTAATATAATTTTTAGGTATTTATGTTTTATCGGCTTATGGAAAACAGCTATTAAATTATTTAATATTTTGCAGAACCACAAAGCACGGTTGGAGTTAGAAAAAATATGTACAGAAATGTGACCTGAATTAAAAAAGATTTATTTCCAAATACATAATATACTTTAAAACGTTTACTTAGCATGGAGGTAGTTTTGTCAGCGATTAGTCAGAAAAAAATCATTAATACTATGCGGACATAACATTCTGCTTCAAACTTTAATAAAAAGAGAGAGAGGTTGTAAGATTCTCTATTCTATATTCTAATAAGGTTGTAAGAGGATGGAAATAGTTATGTTGGAATTAAGTCTATATTTATTACACTCTTGGGAATGATTTAAATGCATTTTTATCGATGTGATAGCAAGTCTTGGTAGTATGTTTTCATTCTTTCACAAAATACTTTTCTTTTTTCTTTTCTACATGAACACCTCACTGGGCACTACCCGAATTGAGGCATTCATTTACACTATTCATATTGTGTTTCTAGTTACAATACTTGGTATCTATAACAATATATGTGCATAATATACATACATGCATGACTGTATACATACGTACACACATAAATGGTCAAAAATAATAATAATATAAAAACATAATAGTAATAAAATATAGGCACAAAAACATACGTACTGTGCAGATATTAAGCGGAGAAACAAGCCACTTTCACGGGCTATTAGGCTTTTATATTAAAAGTGTTTTCACACAATAAGATACATCCTTACATTGCTATATTTTTTTATTTTTAAATTTTGTCTAACAAAATTAGAATGGCTGATGTTTGACCACACGTAGGTAATAAGAACAGGATACGCAAATAATTTGTGTCTGTGTAGATAATACTCGTTACCACAAAATGTACTTATATAACCTTTTTCCTTTTTATTATAAGTATGGTAAAAAAATACCGAAACAGATTTAAGATTTTAATCGATAAATAATTTTATTTTCTTACACGGTGAAATTTGGTTTACAACATTCAACCATATTTATGATTTATTTTTGAGCAGGCATTACCTATGGTAATGATTCAAGAGTGTACATTAATATTATGTTACGTTTAAAAAAAAACTTTATGAAATTAATTTGAACTAAAAAATACAGGTAGATATTGAAAGTTGAATATTTTCCAAAGTTCAACGAAAGTCATTTTACATTCAGTGAATAAACATGAGGAATATAGAAACAATGAAGTAATCAATGCCTATAGGTTAAGAAATGCATTTATCAGTAATATTTAATAGACAGGTATTTTTAGTTGGAAATATTATAAACGAGAATAGCTTTAAACTTAGGTAGATAAGTTTGTTAAAAATATAAAGAACTCGAGGAATATTGTTTTGAATATTTGATCATTTTTTATATTCGTATAATTTGGTTCCATATTACTGTATTTTATATTATTATAACCTTTAAGAAGAGTTTGTTATCATTAGGAATATTATGTACAATTCTTAGGTAGATGTCCAATAACAAGTTTTTTTAACTAACGGGAGTTATTTATTTTTATTTAGTGGTGGATTTGTGTATTTTTGATTACCAAATTATGAAGAAAAAAAACACTTTGCTTAAAGAACACAAAAAAACTAGAGGAAAAATATGTCCTTAGAGTAAAAACATCATGTAATCTTATGTATCTTTGTTTTTAAAGAGTTTGAACACAGGTCTGAAAATGAATGATAAGCAGAATTCTACAGTTCAATAGTTCACAATAAAAACAATGGGTTTATCAAATTCACACATTTAAAACCAAAGTATTTATGTGTATTGGCTATTTTTATCTAAGTGACTTATCTGTTTTGATTGATATGCAACAATTTGAAAATAATACTGTCACAAATGTTCGTAAAAGCAAAACTATAACAAGAATAAGTCGAAAATGGGATTTTTCTCAAGCCTGGGTGTTCTGTGATGTAATTCACCACTGTAATTGGGCCCCCTGGCCTGTTGCGATGCAAAAAAAGGTATCACAAAAATACACACAAGTTCAGTTACTAATGTACTTATTAGCCTCCAAACCCTAATAAATATTTTAAAGATTCTACATTGTTAAATACATAAGTAGGACTTGTTTGAAACATTTTGGCACCTAATACAATAATTAAAAGATATACAAATAAGTTCGTATTTAGAATACTACTTGATATTTTATATTTCAAAAAATGTTTAAAGTTATTTGTAAAAGTACAAACGTATGCAAATATAAAAATAAAAAAAACAAGTTGCTACAGAGACCTTTGGACGCAGCTAAACTGCTTATAATTTAAAACATCAATTTTACAGGCTCTGAATCGATAAAATATTTTTCCGTAAAAGTTATAGTATCGTTGTGTGGGTATTAGAAAACATGAGTAAACAAAATACAATGAATGAAAAAGTGGGCTGAACGATTTGCAATATTTATATTGGAAACAAATCTTACCTTGACGGATTTTTTAAAGTTGACCAATTGGTCGGCTGCTGGATTTCTACCGGCCATTTTTAGACTTTAGTACTTATACTGCGAATCAATAATCAACGAAATCCACAACGAAATGCGACACGTACATGAATGCGGGCCAAACGTCAAAATGATCCTTATATACAAGTTGTCATTATCGAGCAAAGGTTATCTAAATTATCTATGCAAACGAATCATTGTACTACCACAGATTACTAACATAGAACGTGAACATGTACAGTAGGAGACCAAATTATCATATATTTTATTTTATTTTTAATCTTTTAGTAGGTGGAGGGCACAGATATTTTTTTTATTATGTGTGCTCTAATAATTACACTGAATATTTATATTATATATATATATATAGTGCTTCACACATATGTCTTAACCTTATGTTTGAATTAGGATATTTTCTATCTTCATAAATATTTTTTTCTACATCATATTTTTATTACTGTGTTATATAAATTTTTATTTTGTGATTATTGTTTAAATAAAAAAAAAAATCGTTTAAACAATATCGTTTTTCTTCTAATTATTGAAGGTTCAAAAGTTCTTAATGAACACAAATTTGTATCATGAAGCACATTGTCGCATTTTTTTTCATTTGAACCTTGGTATTCCTGTTTACTTGTTGTGGTGACATTTATATGAAGTTGAAGGTGTATCATTCTTCCGTGTAGGGTCAAACCATATATTAAACATTACCTGTCGAGGTTGTTATTTTGTGTTTTTTTTTTGTTTGGACATTTTAAAAATAATGTTAGTACCTAATGTAGTGTAATAAGTGTGTAGTTTAAATTCAATAAAATATTTTTTTGTAGTATCCAATAAAGTCAATTCTGACCTCGTTATTTCGGATATGAAAACATTTATGAGTTGTGTTAAAGCTATCGATATCCCCGTTTTATTTCAGTAAAATATTATAAACGTGTATCTCAGTAGAAGTATATTTCGAACAAAACGCAATTTTTAATTAACAATAAAAACCTTTTTGTATTGCAAAA
Organism: Micrasema longulum; assembly: GCF_059751315.1. Taxonomy (NCBI): domain Eukaryota; kingdom Metazoa; phylum Arthropoda; class Insecta; order Trichoptera; family Brachycentridae; genus Micrasema; species Micrasema longulum. The sequence continues at coordinate 417,199 of NW_028278221.1, read as the reverse complement.
AACAGATTCCTTTCTACTCGTTATAAGTTCACTTTGAGAATTTTTAATCGTATTCCTTATTTAATCACGCCAATAAAGTTCAAATTGATATCAATGTAGACACTAAAATTATGTACAATAATATTTTAATATTATTTTACTCAAATAAAGTTTACTTAAACATAAATACATCGTTCTTGTAAATATGTGAAGCTTGTTGTGGTCGTTGTTATGTAATTTTTGTAGTAACGATAAGATAGTATAACTCTGTTTAAATATAGTTTTTTATCCATATATGTTTGGAAAGTTTTTGGAAAAATTTGTAAAAACAAAAAATATCCTCCTAGAATAGATATTGGAAATTTTTGCATTATTGAAGCATTCAAATCATCCCAAAGTAGGATTGCCTTCCTTAAAAATAATGTTAATGTAATTTCATGCTTCCACTTTCTATTATTTTGTATCCCAACTCAACAGAGGGCTAATAAAGTTGGGGATTCGTTATTATTCGTTTGTAATACGCATCTTTATACGAATAAATAAAAATATAAAAAATAACACTGAATCAACAAATACTAAATTTTATAGAAAAATACCTCTAAATCAGGGAATTGGAAATTGTGGACGAAAAAAAACCACCATGTCTACAGATGAATGAAACTTTTTTGACTTTTGACAGAAAAACATAGGAAATGTGAGAAGAAGTTGACGAAAATCATAAATGAACTAATTTTTTCAATTTCATATTTTTTTCTGCCAGAACAACTAGGCAGTTAGTCAGATTGAAGAAACCAAAACTGACTCCAGCTATTCACCATATATTCTAATGAAAGTTAAAATTTATCTGAAATTTTATCTTAATAGTAAAATTAAGTTTTCTTTATGAAAAATTTTATGTGTTCACATTTTTTCCCCAAACATGTTCAATTACAGGTTACTGACGAAGATAATTTTCATACAAATATACACATTTTCGTATATAAATATCGATGTTAGTTTAAACCGTCTCAATATGTACCGATGAAGATGGCGTTCACAATCGCGGCGCAAGACTGGATCTGAAGCGTTGAACTATCTTGTCTTAATGCAACAAATTATCAAGATACACTACAGTTTAAGTACCAATGTATAAGCATAACTTGGTGCACATAGATACATTTTGGTGATGTGTTCCATTGAGTTAAATAAGATTAATATTTTCATTTTTTTAAGTTTACTTTTTAGGCAACTGACGCAAGTATTACGTTGAATTTACTTTAGTTACTTTCACAGGGAATGAAAATAGAAAAGTTATTTTTCATTTATATTTTATTTATGTTCCTTTAATTATATTTGTTTTATCACAATATAAAAAAATTTAATTGGTCAACTATATTATGAAAATCCCTCTCCTCCAATTTTCTCATCCCTTAACCTTCTTACGAGCTCTTTTTTCTTCTTCTTTCTCATGTCTTTTATAATATATTATTTTTCTCTTTACTGTGTAACATGTTCTCTCATTATATTTGTGAAAAACTTTAACTGGATGTATGTACTATTTTTTTATATTTTCTATTCTTATATAACAACTGTTGTTTTTCCTTAATAAATAAAAAAAAAAATCTTGTGTTTTAATGTTTTTTACTTTTTACTATGTAAATAAAAGACAAGTAATACCAGTCACCGGTTTCATCGCTTTTACGACAGTTTAGATGCTGATATCTTTATTGTAAAATTGAAAAAGGCTATTTTCAGTTAATCATAGTTTTTAAGTACATATTTGAATAATACTTTTTCTTAATACATTTTTTTCTGCAAAGCGAGTGCACATATCAAGTGCGCTTCGTTCAACTCCGTGTTTTCTACTGACTTAATTTGTCCTCAAATGCTCGCGCGTTGGTACGCGCCTTCTAGACGAAACGGTCGCGTGTATTACGCCTGAGATAATCACAGTGAATTCGCCTTTTCTGGACAAGCTCTTATTTTTACCAGAATTTATACAAATATTTTATCTGCAATTTGAAACATATAAAAAAATGTACGCGCGTGAGGATCCGATTGCTCGGCGTTTCATATATACAATATTTTTGTCGTCCTCGTTGGCTGGAAGCGTGGCGTCTTTTGTAATCCGGCTACTTGGTGATCGGGGGTCTGCGGTCGAGTTTGCCCACGTTGACCGGACGTCCAGTGGGCAAAATGGGCCCGCGCAGAGAGAGGACATACGCAATCGATAATTTCTAGAGTAATAATATATGTAAAACAATGCATTTAGAGCATGCCGAAAAGGTGCAAGCTGTAATAATGCCTAGGGAGGATCATCTGAATACTAAGCGATTTTTGATACTACATTGCTTTTATTGTTATTAATTTTGCTTTTGTTTTATGTTGTCTTAAACCTGTATATGAAAAAAATCATTTTAAATTGTAGAAGAAACACCTAATTTACCCAAAGAAAAATATGAAAATATGAATTCCCATGATTTTAAAATATATTTTTTATAGGTGGAACTAATAATATTCGGCCACGTAGTGTAGTGGGTGCATTTGCCTGCCATGAAAGAGGCCTCAAGTTTGATTCCCAACATGGTTGTCATGAAGCATTTATTTAAAAAAAATGTTTTTACACTATAATATTTCATTGTACCTGGACTGGCATCTGAAGCGTAAAGCTGATCATATTACCTTAATGTAACAAAAATGATTGTGATACGCTGCTATTGGTGTATCAATGCAGAGCCCTATGCACCATTAGGTGCGGAAAAGGAATAATGAAATGAATGAACTAATAATTTGGCCACCCGCTGTATATTCTGACAGTTGTTGGCGCTGCAATCGCTCGTTTCTTTGGCGGGAAACAGATTACCCTTGAAGTTTTCTTGCGCATTTGATTTTATCTGTCAGCTTTCACTAAATCAACAATTCGGTATAATGAAAATTAGGTTTTTCATAATTAAAAATATTCTTACGGAGCACAGACAAGTTTATATGAAACAAAACTTGTAAGCATAATATTTCAAGACAAGCCTTCTTTTTGTGTTTTGTCCAAGATCAGGCGTTGACGAGTATCCCTCCAACCAGTTCCCATTACCGCTACCTGCTCTGGTCACTGAATCATTAATTAACAAATAGACGCTGCGCAGCGGTAAGTTCTGCTGTCCTATTTTTTTGTTGCTGATATTCCTTTGAATACATTGTTTTAATTTTTTTATTGCTAAATTACTTTTATTATTATTACTTTATATTTTTAATTGTTTAATAGCATTTATAACAATAAATAAACGATAATTCAAGGATTAAAAAATATATATATATATAATCTTACAAAAAAGAACGTGGCGTGGTTAGCTTTGAGATGACTGAAAATGGGAATCTAGGAGTACTAATGGATGAACATCTATGCTAGCGAGCTCATACTAATGAATTAAGCCACAAAATATTTTTCAGTCTACACTCACTTAAATTTTTTTACCCAGTAATACCAAATACTACCCATTCTAGATTACTATTATTATTATATCTTCATGTTTTTTTGTTTTTTTTTCTATTAAATATGTTTGGTAATTTGAATTTGAATATTAAAAATAAAAAAAAACATTTTATTGGTTGGTTGTAAGAAATTACCATTTGGCAATACGCCCGCTAATATACAATTTACATCATGTACAAAAAGTTAAATAAATTTTTAAAAAACAGATTTTCGTGAAAATTAAAAAGATGAATATGAAAATATATCATTTTCTGTAGAAATTGAAAAATCAATATAAATGCATGTTTTGACCTTTCATTTTGCAGATTTCTAGAGATATTTGGCCTATTAGAGTATTCTGGTCATGTCTTATTGCGTATGCACATGGATATTTTAATCCGATTGCAGATTGTCTCAATTGTTTATATCATCTCCATGCAGATATTTTTATTTTTTATTAAAATCTTAAAGTAGGGCAAACATATCATACATATTGTTATGTGTGTTCTAATAATAACATTGCAAATATATTTAGTTTATAAATTGTTTATCACATATTTTATTTTTATTATTTTTTATTTTAAATTTTGATATGTTTTTTTCTTCATAAATATTTTTTTCCATTTCGTAATACTTTTTAATTGCTTTAAATAAAATTGAATTTTGTGACTTTGCCTTTTTTCCTAAATGGAAGTCTAATTTTGTTCTTTTCTCTAGTATTGTGATCGTGTTCATGCTGGTTCCGATCAATTTTTTTCCAAAATTCTGTTTTTTTATTAGAGTTTAGAGTTGGAGTTGGTAGCAAGTTTTGATTTATATCTAATGTATGGGAGCGAAGTATGGAATTGGAAAAATAATGATGAAAGTAGGTTGAATGCTGTCGAAATGCGATCCCTCAGGCGAATGTGTGGTAAAACGATGTATGATAGGTGCACAAATGTCGAGATCCGTGAAGTGTGTAAGGCTGAGACATGCATTATTGACAGAATTAAGAAAGGGGTGCTGCGTTGGTTTGGACATGTAGAGCGAATGGACAGCGAAAGAACGGCTAAAAGGATCTACGATGCAAATGTTGATGGATGCAGAAAACGAGGAAGACCGAGAAAGACATGGCACGATCAAGTCCATCAAATACTTGAAGATGGACATGTCAAAAGTAGGAATAATCGGCGTCCGTGCATAAGAAGATGTATGAATGTAGAAGAAGCGAGGTCTGTATGCCAAGATAGAGTGTTATGGCGTTCTATCCTCTCTGCCTACCCCTACGGGGAAACGGCGTGATGGTTTGTTGTTGTTGTTATTAGAGTTTATAATTTCATGAACAAATATCATTGTATTGTAAAATATTCTTTGTTTATATGTTAATAATTTCATTTCATTTACCATCGACTTTACCCTAGTGTATCTGTGCCTGTATGTTTTCTTTGTTTGATAAAAATAAAATGCTACTACAGTAGTTAACGTGTAGTTCAATAATTGCTTTGTAAATAGTTTTGCAAGTTTTGATTTACAACTATATCTTCATTGCAGACCTGAAAACACCAGCGAAGCAATAGAATCGATGTCTAATACACTAAATTGCGTGTCAACATGGACAAAAGAGTATGGTTTACTAATAAACCCATCTAAAACACAAATTATGTTTGCGGGTAGTCAAAGATTGCTTAGTAAGCTAGATGTATCTTCACTTAACCCTCTTAATGTCAATGGTACCAATATTCAATACAGGAAATCCGTAAAAAATCTAGGAGTAAAAATGGATGAACATCTCTGCTGGCGAGCTCATACTAATGAATTAAGCCGCAAAATATTTTTCAGTCTACACTCACTTAGAAGGTTGCAAAAATTCTTACCCATTAATACTAAATTCACCCTTGTACAAGCATTACTACTACCCATTTTAGATTACGCTGATGTTTCCATGACTGATTTAAGCTGTGAGCAACTCGATAAACTTGAAAGACTTCAGAATACATGCACAAGGTACATTTTTGGTCTTAGGAAATATGACCACATTTCTGATTATCGTAGGCAACTGAAATGGCTCAAAATTAGACAGCAGAGAGACTATCACTCTCTCTCACTTCTGTTCAATGTACTTCATAGTCCTAACGCTCCTATATACCTACGTGAAAAATTTCAACGCCTATCAGTTCATGGTTTACCTCTTCGTTCTGATTCTCAAGGCACTCTTTTAATACCCATCCACAATTCCTCTTTCTTCTCTAACTCATATAGTGTCCATGCGGCTCGACTGTGGAATCATCTCCCATCCACCATCAAAGATGTTACTACATTATCTCTGTTTAAATCACGTCTGAAGAAACATCTCCTTTCTCTTCCTTAATCTCTCCTCCTTTCTTTTTTCCTCTTTCCTCCCTTTTCCCTTTTCCCATTGAGTAATAGTTTTGATTTATGGTAATTTTTAAACGAATTCGTTTATTTCTATTTTTATAAATATATCTAGCTTTTTAATCTTTTTTTTCTATGGAATATGTTCTGTAACTTGAATTATAAAAATAAAACTTTTATTTTATTGGTTGGTTGGAAGAAATTGCCATTTGGCAATAAGCCCGCCAATGTACAAATAACATTATGTACAAAAAGTTAAATAAATAAAATATTTTTTGTATGATATATCATTATAATACTAGTATTATAATATAAAAATTTTCTTTGTACTTGTATTTTAGTTTTAAAGCTGTAAAGATTTACTCTTGTCCAATTATTATTTTTAGACTAATGTGTAATGAATAAGAAAGCTCTTAAATATTTAGATTAGCCGCATAGTAATTGATTTTATTTATTTTAATTTTACTTATCAAAAGTAAACCACCATTGAACAAAAAAAATACAATGTTTGCAAATAAACCAAAATTAGAGGCCAATTATAGTTTTCTATATATAAGTAAATACAATAAAAAAAGGAAAAAAAAACATACCCGTGAAAAGCCACTCCATATAATTACACAGAAAAAAAATTAAACAACAATAATAATAAAAAACAACATGAAAATATATTTATTTTTTTGTTGACTCTGTCTTAAAAATTTTTTTTAGTGAGCTAATGCGAAGGAGTAACCCCAGATCAGCCTTTCTTCCTTTCTTCTTTCAAACAAGAGACAGTAAATATACATTGTCTAGGTGTGAAGGTGGAATAATTCAGTAACGCGAATCTCACCCACATCAATGAAGTTTCAGCTCTTTTCTTCCAGATGGAAGAATTAAATAAATATATATTTATTCAAACATAGGCAGAATGATGAATGTTACACATGAATGACAGGTAATAAGCCCTATAAATGCCTAGACTTAAATATTCCCTTTTCCAAAATGTTCCCCATCTCATGGCAGAGAAATTTCTTGCTAAAAACTAAAAGCTTTTCTGTGCATTTGTCGATCTGCAAAAAGCATTTGATAGAGTTGACAGAGAAAAATTGTGGAAGGTGTTATTCGAGTATGGAGTGAGCGAATTCTGACACGAGCTATTGCTTCTCTGTATAAAGACAGCACAGCATGGGTTAGGGCAAATAGATCATACACAACGTGGTTTGACATTCATACGGGAGTCAAGCAGGGATGTGTGATGTCGCCATGGCTGTTCAACATGTATATCGATAACTTAAAGGCTTAAGAATGGGAGCAAAAATGGATGATTTAAATGTCAATTGTCTTTTGTATGCTGATGATGCCGTGTTTCTTGCCTTCAACAAAGAGGAACTGCAATTCTTGGTAACAACGCTCTACGATGTATGCAAGGGAAGCGATTTGCTGATGGATCTCGATAAATCGAATGTGATGGTTTTTGAAAGAAATTAAAGTATGACTAAATGTGAAACCACTGTGAATGGAGTTATACTAAAACAAATAGAGGAATTTGTGTATCTGGGAAGTATGTTTACTAGGGATGGAATGACTGAAAAAGATATTGAAAGGAGGGTGAGTGCCGGGAACAGAGTGAACGGTGCACTTAAATCAACCTTGACAAATAAATGTGTAAATGTCGCAAGAGGCAAAATAACAGTTCACAATGGAGTCCTGGTCCCGACCCTGATGTATGGGGGCGAAGTATTATTACTTGGAAAAACAGGGATGAAAGTAGGCTGAATGCTGTCGTAATGCGATCTCTCAGGCGAATGTGTGGTAAAACTATGTACAATAGATGCACAAGTGTTAAGATCTGTACATTATGTAAGGCTGTGGTAAGCATTATTGACAAAATCAAGAAAGGACCTCTGCGCTGGTTTGGATATATAGAGCGAATGGACAGCGAAAGAACGGCTAAGAATATTTACAGTGCGAATGTTGATGGATGCAGAAATAGAGGAAGACCGAAAAAGACATAGCATGACCAAATCCAACAAATACTTGAAGATGGACATGTTAAAAGTAGGAATAATCGGCGTGCATGCATGAGATGTATGAATGTAGAGGAAGCGAGATCTGTATGCAAAGATAGAGTGATGTGGCGTTCTATCCTCTTTGCCTACCCTTATGGGGAAACGGCGTGATGGTTTATTTTGGTTTTCTCCATCTCTGTTGAAACATACAGTTTTTTTTATATATTTTAATACATTTTCAGGTAGCAAATATAAAACAAAATTAATTTTAAAAGTGTTTACAAATGAGGAATATTGCTAAAATAGTCTTTATGCTCCTCTGGCACCCCACTCACTGCAGAGCCGTCATTATGTCGGAGATGGAATTTACATTCGAGATAGGATTTCTCATTCTTCTCAATGAAGTGTTTCTGGAAGGTCTCCTCACATTTCTTCTCAAATAGACAATTAAAAAATCTTCGCCACTAAAGAATGTTGAATGAAAAAATTATGAGAATGAAAAAAGTTTAGCAAAGTCATTGGAATTACATAAAATGAATTTCATCAAAATTGCACCAAAGCATGTGAAATTTTGCATAGTTCGAAGGTATCTCTTTTTCTTTCTATAATGCTATGGCATGCATCAACCGCCATATACATACATGGTGTGTCCAGAAAGTAATGTCATTACAAGTTATTGAACTTCGTGACAACACATTAAAATCCTTCAAAAAAGGCTCTTCGTGCGTTGATGCATCGGCTCCGGCGATTTTTCCAGGCATCGAATGCGCCACGGTAGGCCTTCTCCGGAATGCTCCTACAAGGCTGCGGTACAAGCTGCTTGAATCCCCTTGAAAGTCTCAAAATGCTTTTCTTTCATGGGTCCTTTCAGGCGTGGAAACAAAAATAAGTCGGGGGAGCCAGGTCCGGACTTTAGGGGGGCTGGGGAATTGTTGGAACCCCAGCTTTGGCCAGGTAGTTGGTGACGAGGAAGGCACTGGGGGCCGGCGCGTTCTCACGATGCAACTTCCAGGCGTCTATGATGTCTAGCCGGATGCACTGAATCCTGTGTTTCAGTCTTTTTAGCACGTTGACATGAAATTTAGCTTACCGGGTGGTACAAACTGGTGATAGTCGGCAATTCACATTGATAAAGGTCACACTACTTTCGCTGAACTTATGAAGCCAGGCATATTGAAATTATAGATTGTACTTGACGTAGACAAAAAAAGTTACATATTACGAAGAATCACTTTTGATGTTTCAAGTTTATTTTGAAATATCTGAATATTCATTCACTATTTAGTAAAGAGAATCTGAAACTTTAGGAACCGTAATATATGGCTTGGTATGCGGTAAAGGGTTAATTACTCCATAGAAAAAAATTGTGTGGGATTTTATTATTTATTTTATTTGGTCATAGGGTTTTTCAGAAGCTCGGGGAGATAATTAAAACAGTATGCACGTTAAATCAGGTATATTAAATTTTGGGTTACCGACAAAATAGACCTACTTGTCATACACACTGTCGATGCTACTCTACATACAAAGTATTAAGAACAAGCATTTTATTACTAAAATTTATAAAACTTTAAATTATATACCAACGAGGCCTCTCTCACTTTAGCGAATTTGGTTAAAACATTATATTATATATATTTTTATACAAATTATTTGGATTCAGTTTTGACATTTATGTTTATGGTAATCCGATAGAGATGTAAAATACATAAGTATATATAATCACTTTAAAATTATGACATGCACTCTATAAATCACACTTAGTTGTATATATTTATTATAATATATACACATAATGCCATAAGTGACGTATGTCGAGCAAATAAATACAATATTATTATGGATCACATATATAATGAAACATATTGTTTCTTATGATGTACACGGTGTGATGTACATATTATAGTAAAAATAGTGTCAATAGTATTGCACAAAAATCATCAAAGAATATGGAATATCGAACCAATGTAATACAATATAATAAAACCTTACAATTAGCTAATAAATCTAGCGTGACTGATAATTAGTTTAAGCCCAAACCACAAAACTTCATGGGGTAGTTATGATATAAGATAATAAAGTAATATGATTGTGATGATTTTACACTTATAAAAATGGATTAGATTAAAATTATTATTATACAAAACAGAAAAAAAAATATGTACCTATGTAAATAAAATTTGAATTCATAAAAATTTAGCTGGCAGTAAACACTTTGAAATGTACAATCATACCTAATATTACATATTTATTTTGCTATACTTCAGATGTTTTGTGACATTATAAAGTGAATTCAGTTGATTAATATAGCATGTATTTGGATTTGTGATCATGTAGGCACCATTATATTTTGAAACATTGTTTCACTAATAACCTAAAGCTGTTTCGAGTTCAACGAATCGATTTGGATACTAAATTTACATAAATATTATTCGAGTATACTTATTTTTTAAATTAATTTTGACATATTCTAATCATTCATATGTGCACAACATGTTCCGTTATCTTCTTAGATAAATAACTTAAGAGATTAATGCAATTAGACATAAGATTAGGTGCTTACTTATGAAATTGTCGTTTATAAAAACTGGCTAATTTAAAAGTGGCTAACTTTCGTTTGCGTAGGAGTTCCAAATTAAGCATTTATATTTTAAAGCCATATTTTTTTCAAACACAGTTAAATTTCGACTAAAACAATGAACCTACAACTAACATTGAACCCTGTAGATAATAGAAGACTAAGGTTGAACATGACCTATCTCAAACTATGACTGAGCTAGCAGCAGCTTCTAACATAAGTAACAAAAGAATCTTAAGTAATTTACATAAAGTCGGCAAAAAGTAAAGAAACTTGAAAAGTAGGTATTATATGAAGTGAATGAGCGACAGCGGCTAGCTTACCTCGATGCCTGCTTTGCCGAGCTGACCACAATAATGAGGGATTCTGATTCAGATCGTGAGCATTCATCGCAGTAGTTGGATAAAGGGGCTTTCATAAAATAATGCCCAAAATGAAAGATCACCCAACAGAAGCAGAACGGTGGTCCTGTGTCGGTGTGATCCACTATAGCTTCATAGCATACTCGCCGGATCTGGCTCCAACTGATTATTTTTTTGAAAAAATTGGATAACTTAAAAAGGGATTTTTTTACTGCTATAAGTTAGTAAAAAATGCCTTCATAGCATTTGTTGACTCCCGCCCACAGGACTTTTGCAGTAAAGGCATCAATAACTACCATTCAAATGGCAAAACTGTATAGATAATATGGGACAGTATTCCGATAAATTCAATACATAAGATTTTTTTTATTTTTAAAGTTGCATTTTTCTATACAAAACAGCAATTTCATGTGTAGGCACCTAATGTATTTAAGAGAATTATTAACAAGATCTCTTTCAAAGCAATAAATACAAAAATCAATCACAAAACCACAACAATACAAGTAGGTCACGCATCTTCCCCTCGTATCAGAACAAATACAAAAATTAAACTTTATTTCCGTATGTCGTTTTAAAAACAAGATTTTATTTGCAAATGAATTTGTCATAATCTACTACATACATATTATGCGGAAATTCCCATATATTAACAGTGGTTATTGCACTATGTATCGCATTTTTAAAATCTAGCTAAGTGAATGTAAGTGGGGATAAATACATATACAAATCAAAACAAAAAGGACATACCTATTTGATGACCTAACTAATGATACATAATATATTATATCATCACCCTAACTTGTAAAACTTGTAAGTTCACAAATGGTCGAAAATGATGGATTAGCATTTTTTGTTAGGACTTCAAATAATTTGTATATTTGAGAAACTTGCATATTCATACAGCGTTTCATTATTTTTTAAAAATATTGAAAAATAAATTGTCACCATTTGCTACAGAAGTAAAAACTGTTTTTACTCTCCCCTAAACAAAAGTAAGTTTGGGACTTGCAAGTTCAAGTTAGGCCGACGATATGTAAATGTATAATTCAAAGCTAATCCATGGTGTTTATAAAAGTAATATACAATTTCAAACCATCTTAAAACTAAAATTTTAGAGTCATTTTTGTTAGATTTATCATAGTCAAATAAAATATAATTTTAACTTTAAAAATAACTATTTCATGGCAATCCATCTCTGTCAATCTATAAAAAGTGAAAGCGTAAAACTATATCATAATAATAAAAATGTTATAACACAGATAAAAAATAGTAATTGATATTTGGGACACTTAATAAATAATTCAAAACGTGTATTTTGATATTCCCCAGACATCTTTTGCTATATAAATTTTGTAATTAAATTTTTAGCTTAATAACATTGAATGGTATCAAAAGTTTTAATTATATTTTGTGTCTTTGATTAAATATTTAGTTTTATTATATTTCTAAAGACTGTGGTTTAGTAACACTATGTGAAATATAAGGCATTTAATATTTACTTTAATAAATAATTTCGTATAAAATCTGCAATATTTTTTTAGCTTTTGAGATCAATTCAAAATTAGACTCTATTCTGAGCAATTAGAAGCTATAATAAGCCTGAAAACATACCATAAGCAAAGACCAATAGTTTCTAGATGTATCAAGATAATGGGGTTGGATGATTTTATCTCTTAACTGAATAAAACAATTAGATTTTTATAAATAAATCATTTTAATACTTCTATACATATATCTATATGTATATGTACGTATATAGTCAATTAAATTTAATGTCATCAGTCAAAATATTGAGGTCTCTTTCGCATTACATACATCGGCAATTAAGTCTAGGGATAAATAATTATTAGGTCTAGGTAAATTAATTTAATTCCTAAATAATAAAGGATAAATAGAGTGAGTATAAATAAAATCTTCAATTTACAGAAGGCAAACGTTGTAAGATGGTGCAACTTGCCATACAATTAAGTGGCTCCTTTCGACTTTAGTTTCTTGAGGATTACCTTCAGTACCTTCTATAGTTTCTCCTTCTGGTAACACAACGCTATCTTCCATTTCACCATCGCCTACAACAGAGTAATAAGTATTAAGAAAAACTATTTATAAGGCGACCGAGTACTCACCTATATTAATTATCATTAAATATTGTGCAAAAATCTGGAAATAAATAATGTTAAAGGAAGGAAAGTATTAAATAACTGTTTCAAATATAAAATAATGGAAAATTAATATTGCAAATGCAAAGGAATATTTTTATAGTCTTATGATTATAATTGAAAACAAATTCAGAGCCAATTATTCATTATCCCTCTTCCACACCTAAAGGTGCATGAACAGTCTATATATATATATGTGTATATATAAAAGGTGATGTTCGTCTGTGCGTTCGCTATATATTTAAAAAAAAAAAACAACTGGATTGATTTAAGATTTGAGAAAGTTTTAAGCTGTTGAAATCCTCAATCTGACCAGTAGAAAGAAAGTTAGGGGCTTAAATGTTTTATTTAAGAAAACTGAATCTGTTTTTCTTGTTATGTAAAAGCGTAATGTATGTATAGACACAAAGACTAATGAAACTATTACAATTTCCAATTAAACTGGCTTTTGCCATCACCAAAAACATTGTACGCTTGGGGTCTTGGGCGCATTGCAATTAACTTAAAGTTGAATACAACAGTAAACACAATTTATGTAATCCACAACATAAAAATAATAATGTACTACATATATGTAAATATCTAATTTTGACTTATTACTTGATATTAAATTTTGAATTGAGTTAGTTTAATCTATATGTATGATTATTATTATTATTTTTATAAAAAATATAAATACTTGAGTTCTTATTACGTATTAACTCAAATATTTTAATTTTCAGACCATTTCCTAAAAGTCATAAATAACGTGCTGGAAAAATGGAAATCGAGTTGTGGTAGAGTGGGATTTGAACCTCAGACCTTTGGCTCGTGAGTCCACATTACTACCACGGGACTACAATACGGTTCAAATTGAGTATATATATATATATATATATATATATATATATAATGTACTCAAATATAACTATAGAAAAGTATTGCAAGGTTCAGCTAGCATTATATCATATTCAATAAAACTTCACATTCTTTGATAGATAATTTTGAAATCCTTTAATTGTATACATAATAGAAAAAGTATTAAGTAAACCAAGGTTATTTTGTAAGCACCATAATAAAAAAAGAGTGCGTGTAAAGCAACTGTGAAGAAAGTGTATTGCATTGTGCATCTTCGAAAATGTTTATTATGTCTTGTGTTGGGTAAACCGTTAAGAAAAAAAATAATTATGCCCACGTAGGAGGGTATACGTGATTTTTTTTTAAAATTTCTAAAGTAATTCAACAAAAACTTTTGGGCAAAGCTCGGTTAAGTCAAGTTTATTAATTTTAAAAAAATGAAACAATGCTTATTTCACAAAATTCTATGATTTTCAACGGTACCTATATACTATATACCATTTTATGTTTAAATAAAACTCTTTACGTTTAAGTTTGTAAGTGAAAATTCTTGATGGAAGTTCATTGTAATTTATTATATAAATAAAACACGAGTGATACTTTAATCCACAAATTTGGAATATCCAGTGACCGGTTTCATTTCTTACCTCTGTTCTGTATAAATACATTTAACTTTTTAATAAATATACCAGTCTCGAAGATGTCGCGAAAGCGATGAAACCGGTCACTGGATATTCCAAATTTGTGGATTAAAGTATCACTCGTGTTTTATTTATATAATAAACTCTTTACGTTTTTGATTATATGGTATGTGCCATTCTACATGGGCACAATTCAATTACCAATAAATATTTAATATGTATGAACACAAATGTATCAAAACTTTACTATGTAGCAAACATACAAATAAACATATTTGTATTAAAATAATACTACAAAATATTGTTAACATTATAATAGGTTAAGAGCATTCAAAATTATTAAATAAAGGATACATACACAAAAATACCCTACGTAATTTTAAATATTAATTTTTTAAACTACAAAATACTTATCTACTCGCAGATTATATTTATGAAAATATTTTTTAATTTACTATACATAATAAAGGTACAAGGTAGATGGTACCGTGAGCCATACTGAAGTAACGGTGTTACTCGACCCATTCCTTTAAATGTTAAGTTAAACAACCAAAAATTATTTGGTCATAAGCTGCACATTTGGTTGATTCACCTCTACATCTTTTGTCAAAAGAAGGGATAGTTTAGTGTGAGAAAAAAGAATTGAGAAAGGCAGATTCTTCCTCGGCGGGTTTTCAGAGTGGTTAGAATTTTGCAAAAGGATTTGTTAGCACAGATGGTTCTAATGAGCATAGTTACGAGTAGGATGAAAACAAAAATGCATTGTTAAATTTCTTAACAGGGTTAATACAATGTGCACAACACAGTTGTGGGTATACATCATCATATACATCATATACATACTCAAATAATGCCTGTTAAAATGTTCAGCTGATACTTTGAGAATGTAAATATAAGATATAACATCCAATTTTATATAAGATGTATCGAGATAAGGGTCTTAATTAACCCGACACAGAGTAACACGTATCATAAAGATTTATAATGTAAACGTTCTGTGGCAGTGGTTCGGTTCTTATGTGAATTTTCAATTAAATCAATTGACGTGGAAAAAGGAAACAAAAGTATACTTTGAAATTATCATTCATCCTTTTTATGAAATGATTGCACAAAAAAAGGTGACATGTTTTTGGTGTCACAATGAGTTGACACTCGCAAGCGTAAGGTGTTCATTTTGGATTACATATTTATCATATTATTATATTTATAAGTAAAATCCTCCTTCTATTATGAATATTTTTAGTGATTTTATTATTTTTAAAAAAATAAATATTTTTTATTGTTTCAAACCATATTGTAATATTTTTTTTATTTATTAATCATTTTTAATGTAAATAATTTGATTTAGAAATACAAAAATACGAGGTGTGTTAAAAAAATAACGGGAATTTTTAAATTTTGCGGGTTTGGAGAATCTGATTGTCAATTTTGCTGCCACGCGTTTTAAACTCAAAACATTTGAAAAAATTTCATGGCATAAGCCAATCGATATGCCAAAATCATCAGCGACTTTTTTGATTGTGATTCGGCGATCGTTCATAACCGTTTCATTCACTTTTCCCATGTTTTCATCAGTTGTTGATGTGCTGGGGCGTCCGGGCCGTTCATCATTTTTTACGTCTTCATGGCCATCTTGGAAACGCTTATACCACTCGTAAACTTATGTTTTACTCATAGCAGACTCACCATAGGTCTTTGTTAACATTTCACACACTTTGTTACACTTTATTTAATTTTTTACACAAAATTTGATACAAATTCTTTGATCCATTTTTTTTAACAAACGAAAATGCCGAGGTCATAAAAACACATCTAACCTTAGCAGCTGCCACAGACAAAGTAAACAATGAATACAGCTGAAAATTTTAGCATACTTCAAGGGCATGTCTTCTTCTTCTTATCAGCCCATTTCTCTCCACTGCTGGATATAGGCCTCTTCCAAATTTTTCTATGTTTTTCTGTCCTGGGCACTCCGTTTCCATCCATGATCCACGAGTTCGACGATGTCGTCAGTCCATCTCCTCTGCAGTCTCCCTACTTTCCTTTTACTTTCATAGGGTCTCCAGTTTAGTATTCTGGGGGTCATCCTATCGACTTCTTGTCTCGCCACATGACCTGCCCACTGCCATTTTTGTTTTCCCACTCTTTCTGCGATATCGGTCACCTTTGTACGGCGTCTTATCTCCTCATTCCTCATTCGGTCTCTCATGGAGACGCCCAACATTTCTCTTTCCATAAACCGCTGAGTGCACTTAATTTTGTGAACACTTCTAGCAGTGAGTGACATGGTTTCAAGACCGTATGTTGCCACCGGCAGAACACAAGAGTTGTAGACTTTGGCCTTCAGATTATTTGGGATTTCCTTATTTCTGAAAACGTGTTTCAGCTTTCCAAAGGCAGCCGAACTTAAACGTGGCAAAACTGTTTCACTCTTTCTAAACTATCTTTCACATCATGACTATATCCTTTTATAATATTTCTATTGTCACATTTTTAAACTTTCTGAATTGTAAATTATTGATATAAAGACTTTATTCTTCATAAACACATGTCACAGTTCAGTAAAAATATGAATATGGTTGTTTTTCCTTCAAAAAACATATTAAGATTTGATAAAAACTAACCCTTAAGGAAAATGGAACGTCACTAAAGAGTGTATTTGTTTGAAAAATGTACTGAAATTAAATACCCATTAAGAAAATAGACAATTAAGGCTGTAGTCAAAATGAGGAAATCATATGATTTGCCATTTTGAAACAAATGTTTTTTTTTAATCGCACAATAATAAAAAAAATAAAAAACATAAATTAGATTAAAACAATAATTTTTTAAAGGTTCAAAAATATACTTAAAATTTTTATGTAACTAAAATATAAGTACTTTTAGAGCGCAGATTACGCCATTTCAAATTTAGACTAAACTTAGGTATCTGGGATCTCAATAAAGACTAAGTATTGAACTAAAATTTGTTTTAATAATTTTAAGATAATAAATTGAACATTAAAGTGTCCGAAGCAAAATTTTAATTTTAGAAAAGAAATACAAGCATTTTAAATCACATACACTTTTGTAAAAATTTTCCTTTATTTCTATGTAAAATTATGTCTTCGGTAATATATTAAAAAAATATTTTTATTGAAATATTTTAGTTTAAACTTTTTTTTATAGAATTGTATTCTCTTTTTTTCTTTTATGTGATTTAAAATGCTTGTATTTCTTTTCAAAAACAAAAAAACAAAAAAATTTTTTTTGCTTCGGCCACTTTCATGTTCAATTTATTATCTTCAAATTATTACAGAAAATTTTAGTTTGATACATAGTCTTTATTGAGATCCCAGATACCTAAGTTTAGTCTAAATTTGAAATGGCGTAATCTGCCGGTCTGAAAGTAATTATATTTTAGTTAAATAAAACTTTTAATTATATTTTTTAATAAAAATGCCTTTAAAAAATATAGTTTTTATCTAATTTAATTTGTTTTATTTTTTATAATTGCGCGATTGAAAAAAATAAATCGTTTTAAAATGGCAAAATTGTAAGATTTCCTAGTTTTGCGTGCGTTTTACCAGACTACAGCCTTAAACAAAAAGAAATTGTCAAAATTTGTGTACATACTGTTTGTTTACCCAATAAAATAAATAAAATAGTAGAAACAGGCCAATTACACTCCACCAACTTTGAATTTAGTTTGAGACAATAGTTAACCCTTTATTTGTTTTTTACATGATTTTATTTTTCAGTTTGGACGACATAATTTGGAATTTTTTGACACATTAAATGAATTTCAAGGGTGACGAAAAAAGTTAAGTGTTTTGCATTTGTATGAGAATGTATGGAAAACATAAAATTGAGGAATAAAAACGAGGTTTTACTGTATATCTTTATACAGATATTGATATTATTAACGGATTGTGTGAATACTTTAACTTAACTAACAATTTTATTATGTATGCTTAAAAAGCACAAGTTTTATGTAATAGTGAAATAATAAAAAATTCTATCAACGCCGATAGTAATATCTTTCACGTACGTAATTTTACGTCAGTTATTATTTCTACTGAAAATAGCTTAGTTAAATCAAAACCAGAAGACAAATAAATAATGATTTGTTGTAAACAAGAACCACACCCAAATAATGTAATACATGCCCATATTTTATTTACCATAAATTGGTTAGTTGTGGTTTTTAGTATGCAGTGCAGGCAAATTAAAAAAAATACATACAATAAGGAAGTTCAGTGCTATGGGAAATTGGATATAAAAAATGTTTTCTCACACGCAGTAAAAATTAGAGCATTTAATTGTATGGCAAAATTTCACAAAAACTAAATTAGAGCATTTAATTGTACGGCAAAATTTCACAAAAACTAAAATAAGAACATTTAATTGTATAAACAAATTAACTACTTTAAACTGCATCATAAGGTCTTCCGCATCAACCAATGGTAGAGTGTTGTGATAGATTTTCGGTTTCCGGAAAACCAACTCACTCTTTCAGGAGAACTCTCGTTGGAGAACCTGTGACGTCACGGGTGGAGTAATTTAAAAATTACAAAACTTAAAAAAAAGTCATAGCGCTGATAATTCAATACAATGAAATATTTAAAAAAATTAAGCTTACTGTGATAGTCTATTGACAAATATATTTTTTTTAAATAACACTGAACTTCCTCATTAAAAATAAATACATATTTATGTAATGTTACAGTAATAATAAAATGACGATATGATGTGATATGAACAAGAATATCAATATTATTTGAATATCTAAAATACTATTTTGAAATAAATAAGCAATTAAAGCAACTTCACGCGAAAAAATAAGTGTAAATAAAAAAATAAGATAATGTTAGACTGATTTTCAGTCTTTTACTAAATAATTCAAGGATATTGAGTTATATCTAGTTTTTATACAGGATTAAGATCAAACACTATAAACCGGCGAATTAGAATTAGGTATGTTTGTAATAATTTTTACAGTTGAAATTTAGAATTCATAAGAAAACATTTCTGCTTAAAGGATAACTTTGTAACAAACATATAATTTTTGCATTAAGTGGTTCTGCTAAGAGTAAAACCCAAAGAAAAATGCACCCAATGACACGCAACCAGTGTGAGTAAATACATAGAACTTGTGTTAATATACATGTGGGTGACAAAGGCTAGCAGGATACAAGTGAGGGTCTCGGCCGGAGTTGGAACCACACCGGAAGGAATGCAATGCATACAGCACCAACAGGATGTTAAAATATTCCCGGGATGACTTCACAAGTGGAACGCAAGTGTTATATGACAAAGCAAACGGGTTAGCTCAGGACATAGAGGAACATTGTCTCGTCCAACTGGTGAGACAGTTCCGAAGGAGGAATGTTGAGGTAAATAAACCAGCTGTGAAACATACCGGTGATATGTTTGTCTCGGAGTAAATGGGTAACTAATAAAACAGAGCCCGAGTAAAGTCAGGTTTCGGGGAGTATCTGCCAAACTATGAGGTGGGAAGCAACATCTCGCGCGTCATCCGCATGGTCTTCTAATGAAAACAAACAAAAAAGACACCAATCTCCATAGATACAACAAAAATATAAACTCAATTTTCGGCATTTAAAAATAATAAAAGTAAATAAAAAGCATCAAAACAAAGGGAAAAGAGTTGTGAATATGTGCACCCACGTCCCTAAGTATTTTATTTTTACTAGAAATAAACCATTTTAATAGCGGGTTGGGTATAATTAAAATAAAATCTTATATGTAAATGGTTTCGGCATTAAAATGATATAGCTGTCTAATACAGAACTGTAGCGAAGGGAGGACAAGTATGGGCAGAGTAATACCTATTCTGAAGTCTATGTAGCCTTCTCCTCCTGACATGACGAGCATAGGGGCGGGGGTGTTAGGAGTGCCACCGGATCCGGGAACCGTCACGAAGAACTTTACAGCGTCACGATGGCCATGGAAGCTCAGCTGAGCTAATGCCATGGAACAGTATGGCACCAGTCCCACAGATTTACCACCTGAAAATTGCAATTAACCATTTAGATACATACCAAGTATATTACAAATCCAATATTTAAACTTGGTTGTGGTCTTATAGTAGTGTTATGGACTCAAGGAGCAAAGGCCCGAGGTTCAAATCCCACGCTAGCACAACTTGACCTCCATTTTTACAGCACAAGTTATTTTTAAAATATGGACTAAAAATGAGAAGAAATATGAATATAAAGGAAGGGAAGTATGCATGCAAAGAGTGATGTGGTGTTCTATCCTCTCTGCCTACCCCTTAGGGGAAACAGTGTGATGATTTGTTGTTGTTGGTGTTGTCTAAAAATTTTGATATTTGTATTCAAATATTAAATTTTTTATAGCAGGTATAATATAATGTCTAATCTTGGTACAAACTCAATTTTTTTTTCATAAAAAAATAATATAGACACTAAGGCCCGGTTGTTTGGTCTTTAGTAAAAGTAGAGTTTTACTATAGTTTAATTTACCAACGATTTTGGTTTTACTATCGTTCTACTATCAGTGCGTTGTTTCACCCGCATTTTTACTGTAGTAAAATGTATCGATTCCAAAGCTCAAAAATTAAATATTGTACTTTTTTCATTTTTTACAAATGGTCACACTGTGGAATGTGACTTTGAAAACGTCAATACACGGAACAAATTAAACCACGTGACAACATGGCATGGTATTGAGTAAACGCAACACAATAACATCAGTAAACAGAATCTTATAATTATTATTTTTTTTAATACAATTTAATAAAATAAAACCCGAGTTACAATAACAATATTATAATATCTTATTTGAAAGCAAGAATGATAAGAAAAAATAAATGACAACTAAAATACTGTCAATCCAACAAGATAGCAAATTTTAGCTCTGGAATATTATAATGTAGGAATATAATATAATATTTATATGTTCTTTGTTCATGCTATTATTTATAATTTATAAAAATATTCTAAAAGTTTTTTAAAACTTTAACCGAATTATTTTTAAAAAGAAGACAAGATTTGACTGACACAAAATTGTCCGTCCGAGGTTTGGTGGAATAATACTGCCAAATTGTTTTCAATATGTTTTCGTTTTCTTGACAATAAGTACAAAATTTTATCATTGAAAGAACCCTCCGATTTATATTGATCATAATAAGCGTAATTCATTCCGTATTCGTAAATAAAATCAATTCTGAGAGACGTAAGCAAATAACGACAACCGGTAAACGTCAAAAAACGACGCCATCTTGATTATTCTACTATAGTAAAACGTTTTACTCGCCAACATTGGCGGGTTAAATTTTCAACTAATGGTTAAAGACTTTTACTATCCACCATTAGTTACTATAGATGAAACAACCCATTTTGTCAATTTTTTACTATTACTAACGATCAAACAACCGGGCCCTAGTTTAGTGGATATTAAATCATACAAGGCTCACCTCACCTTAATCAGTAATTTCATTTTAAACTTGGGCAATACATAAAAACAAAAAAAAAAACTCCCTCCCTAAACACAAACATTTTTCTCTATTAGAAATTATGTATGTAATGATTGTACATACTCATACATGCATATTTAAAATAAAATTAAAAACTTGGTTTTATAATGTATGTTTTTAATATTTTATTTTGTTGTTTTGTTTTAGGGAATCCATCCTTATAAGGCTGATTTGTGTCATATTGGTATAATATATCTATTCCCCAGATTAAAATTTTATGTCATTCAGAATAATAAACTTTGAAATATACCTAATAACATCTGGAGATAATGCTGAAAGATCATGAGAAGAATTTTATGCGTGCCAAATTGTATTCAAATAACACATGATCACTGAGTTCCTCCGCCAAGGCCGCACTCGCAGGAAATATTATTTATTTATTTATTATCGCCCAAAGGGCTTTTACATAGGTTATAAACAATTTACAAATGCAATTTAAAATGAAAAATAAATGTATAAAAACAAATGAAAATCTTAGAAACTCAATTTTTTTTTTTTTTTTTTAAGAATAGTTGATTCTTGAAGTTTGATAAAAGTATAGCAAATGCATTTGTTTTTTTGGTCATCGGTGTGTTTGTTCCCGAGAGAGTGAATTCTCGGGAACAGAGAATTAATGTGCGAATTTGATTTAGATATATTAATGTATCTAAAATAAATACGAAGCCTCGTTAGAGCCTATCAAGCACATTTAAATATATACATTTGACCAAATCAGGAACATCAAAAAGATTATTTACAACTTTATACAAAACAAGCCGATATGTTAGCTATTATTTTAAAAACTTTATTATTAAAAACAGATGTTAACTGAATATAAAAAAAAAAAACAGATATCTTGCTATTATTATCTAATAAAAGTTATATGTTTGATACTAGCAAAAGATATACATGTTTTTTTTTTAAAATAAATATTTAAATTTTGGTGGCCATTTTCAATGAGTTGTAACTTTAATTCAAATTCAAATTCACTCTTAGAAAATGGAAATCAAGTTGGGGTAGAATGGAGTTTGAACCTCGGACCTCTGATACGCGAGTCCGCAACACTAGCCGCGGGACCACACCCTATACATATTATGATACATTAAATGTGATTTTATGAATACTGATTTTTATTTGACTTAAAATTTAAGTAAAACCATTTATTTTGTCATCAAATGCTACGAATTTATTCACATGGTTTAGAGAACAGGTTGGTTTTGATTATTCCGAAACATCATTTCACTATAAGTTTGGATTTACTTGGAGAGCACAAATGCGCGCTCACCGATTTCATTAAAATCTTTTCTGCATTAAATATTCTTTTAAATGTAAATAGTGGTGATCCCGTTTGATTTGTGATTTCGGTATCAACACTATGATATAACTTACTTTTATTTGGTGTAGTTGGAGGAACTTCTCCTGCTTTGGATAGTGGAACAGAAATGATGACTCCATTTCCAGTACCGATCCACAGTCGGCCCGCACTGATGAGAAGTGCTGTGATTCTCACTAAAGAGAAGCCTAACTTGCCCGTCCCCAGCATCTTGCCGACATACGGTTCGATATCCACATCTTGAAGGTGCTCACACGTGTCAGCTTTGTACAGTCGAATGGTTGAATCCAGTCTGATAAGAAAACCAAGTATGTAGTCTTGTTTTATAGAATGGAATAATCGTAGTAAGGTTGAATATTAGAAATAGTGCAAGATAAATACTTTTAGAGCTAAATAATAGACGGTCAGGCAGAAATGACTCGCTGATTTAAAAGGTTAATTATACCAAAAACAAACATATATACATATTCTGAAAAAACAGTGTCTGCCATTTATTTTCGGATATGCACCCTAATAGATTGCTCATAATTATTCTCCCTGATAAATTTTCGTGTACCCACAAGGACCACCAGACTCCAACACATGTTCCAGTCTGAGTACAATAGGACAAACTTTACCCACCATTCTCCCCTCCCCTAGTGAGCATCCACAGAACGGCTAGTAATTATGATGAGCTGATCAGCTATCCTATCCATGGAATGGTCACCCCCTCAATTCTCCTCGTTTTTAATGTGTTTCTTTATTCATCTTCACTTTATTTCCTTTCTTCTTTCTTTCTTTTTTAGAATAAATAACATATTTGGTGTAATAATTATGATTTTATTTTGTTATTTTCTGTAATACTTTATGTACTTTTAACTGTATATTGTAAGAGCCCTCTGGGTGTTTATTAAATAAATATATAAATACCTTTTATTAATTTTTAAAATTATGCACATATGCTGACCTTTACTAATAGGGAGGCGGTTACGAACGCCATCTTCATCTGTACATATGAAGTTTTCTAAAATTCTTCAAATCCCGCTTTATCAACATTTTGATACACGTTTTTAGGAAGCTATGGCTATCGATGAGAAAAATGAAACGTTTTATTTAAAAATTAGTAAAGAACATGTT
This sequence comes from Micrasema longulum, assembly GCF_059751315.1. Classification (NCBI taxonomy): domain Eukaryota; kingdom Metazoa; phylum Arthropoda; class Insecta; order Trichoptera; family Brachycentridae; genus Micrasema; species Micrasema longulum. The sequence continues at coordinate 392,932 of NW_028278221.1, read as the reverse complement.
ATTGAAAGTATTGTCCATCGCTAGCGACTAATTTCTCCCTTCTGGCAATATACGAATACCATCTCGAAAAAACAACTTATATTTTAAGATTATCCAAGAATCGAACCATTTTTTGGCATCTTCATAAGAATGGAAGTGCTGCTGAGCAAGGCCATGAGTCATGGATTGGAACAAGTAGTAATCGCAAGGTCCGGTGAATACGACGGGTGAGGTAGGACTTCCCATTTGAGCGTTCCTTGGTATGTTTTGACTGACATTGCAACACGTAGCCAAGCATTGTCATGCTGCAAAATGACTTTATCTTGTATTTTTCTTTTGGCCGTTTTTCCTTCAATGCTCAGCTCAAATGCATCAATGAGGAAGTTCGGAGGTTATTTTATTTGTTATGTGACATAATAATAGAAAATCATACTGATTTTTTATTGTTTTACGATTTAATCTCTTCCATTGAAAGATGCGTCGTTTTATTCTTCTTTTTTTTTTCATACAACTACCCTTATTCATACCTAATGGTGCACAGATGACTGCTTCGTAAAACTGCCGTGCTGAGGCAAAAAGTCGCATCTGCAGAATTGCAAATTTTACATTAGATTACTGTTTTATGCTTTGCCAGTCTGATTACTTTATTATTTTTTCAGAAGAGAATATCCCATATTAGTGGAGCAGAAATGACTTGTTGATCTAGTAAATATGTGAGGCTATCGAATATCTATTACAAAAAAACGCAAAGCTATTTTTTTTCAGTTACGACTTTTTGGCTTAGGAGAGCAGTACATAATTTTACTTACATGAATGTAAAATAATCAATTTAATGTTTCAACTATAATGCGAGTGGCCTGTTGTCTTTAATTTCATATATAAAGAAAAATTAAGTTTTCAGTATGAAAAAGAGAATATGCATAATTTTTTTTTACAAACATGTTCAATTACGATTGACATAAATTTAGATTTTACTTTATAAGTAGTCAAAGATAACTCTGTTAACTCCCCATTGTATTCGGGGCCCTGGGATTAATACAAGGTGGATAAATTTGATTATTACCTTATTGAAACCCAAACGCCATCACCAAGTGGAGCCAACTGTCTCACTTGACTCTCTTTTCTGGGATGAGCTTCGAAACTGTGCAAGATCTTGTGAGTCCGCGGAGAAACAACGTAGATACGACTGCGGTGACCGCACCACACAGTGTCTCCTACGCTCGCCAGACACCTCACTGTAGACAAAATAAATAGTTGCAAACACACAACAAAAATAATCGCGAATAGCATTGTAACACGATGAGTGGTCAAAGCTTAAACGGGATATTACCATGGGTAAATACATCGTTAAGTCAACATCCCAAAGTTGTTAATCCATGAATAAATAAAATTAATAAAAATGAATATAAGAATCAGCTGACGAATTGCATGCTTACAATTCAGCAGGATTTATACCATATGATCAAAAATAAACGGGAATCTCTAATTTTAAATGCCCACGCTGCACCAATCGGTAGTTTTTTTGCAGTCACGTTGGAAGCACTGTTTTTGACAATCTGTCAAAGTTTGACGGCGATCGGATGTTCAATATTCTGTCAGCATCTGTTTGAGTGAGTGGAAAAATTGCTGTGTGGCGATTTTTACAGTGGATAAAAAATTGGAACAAGTGTGACTCAAATTTTGTGTTGTTAATGAAATTTAATGTGCCGAATCATTGAATGTTGAATAAAGCCATTAGAGAATCCTGTACGTCAAAAACACGGGCATACAAATTGTATAAAAGGTTCAAAGACGTTTGTGAATGTTTATATGATGATAAACATACTGGACGTCCAACAACATCAGTCACCGAAGAAAACATTGAATCGGCAAAGCCAATCGTGTTGAAAAATGTATGTGTACCAATCCGAGAGCTTGTTGTGTTATTGAGCACCTCATATGGATCGGCAGATCATATTTTGACAGATGTTTTGGGCATGAATCGCGTCGCTGCACCCCTCGTTCCAAAAGCATTGAATTTGTGGATTCACAATTCAATTCAACAAATGGAAGGACAATTCGTGGATTTCACACCGCGATAATACGCCATCTCATACAGAGTTGATTGTTTCGGAGTTTTTGGCCAAAAATTCAACTAATGTCAATAATAATTTGCCAAGCACCGCATTCTCCAGACCAGGCCCCGTCTGAATTTTTTATTTTCCCAAGACTAAAATTGTTATTAAGAGGAACGCGCTTTGAGACGATTGATGTCATAAAAGAGAATTCGCAGTGAGAGCTAAAGGCCATACCTTTGCAGGCCTATAAAAAGTGCATGGACAATTGGATTAAGTGTTGGCATCAATGTATCGCCGCAAAATGGCGAGTATTTTGAAGAGGATAATAATGAAATTTAATGAAAATTAAAATTTTGCATTTTTTTGGCAAATTCCTGTTTATTTTTAATCACAAGGTATAATTGTAAATATATTTTTTAATCTTGCTTTATATTTTTGAACAATTTTTTTATATCATATATTTTGAAATATTATTGAGATTGAGCTTTAAAATATATTTTGTAGGTAGTTAATTATCTAGTGTAGTCACACAATTTTATGTATTATATGCTGTTTTAGGTAGTGTGTTTAAAACCTTCGCAGTATATATAAAAATTGAGTGAAATGCAGATTTGCAATTTTGGCAATGGCTTAACGATATATATTTCTACTTTTATATTTTATGTATGACAATTTTAATGCCTGACTAAGGAAGGATTGAAACGGGGGAAACGCTTAGGATGACAAAAGAAGATAAGGAAGAGGTCGCATACACAATTAAGTCAGGAAATTAAAAATTAGAATCAAGATATTTCACATCATCTATATAATATTAAGACATTTCACAGTGCACATAAATCGCCTAATAAATGCAAACGCAAAATTCATTCAAAACGATAAAATAAATCGCAATACGATGTAGACATATTTCCATTACGCTAGTATATTTAAATTATATGATTATGTAGGGAATATCGTGGCATATATTGTAGGATTATCTGGTCAAGGAAGAATGAATGCATTTATAACAAAATTCCAGGTTTCATCATTCGATACTAGAATTTAAAACCACCATTACAAAATATAAAAAAAATAAATGATAAACTTCTTATAAAAAAAACTGACAGTAAAAGTATATCACACCCCGGCGTAAAAGCAATTGATTAAACCATTTTTTGTATATGTAGTAAAACAGTTCTTTCAACTGCACAAATTAAATTCACAACTGAATTTAAGATAATACGTATAAATATTGAAATATTTAAAAGCGTGCATAATTTTTTGCCATGAATTTTTTAATATTTTTTCAGCAATAAATCTTATTCCTTAAAAAAAAAACAATTTCTCAAAATAAAATTCCCAAAAAATATTTCCAAATGAATTATCAAATTTTGCAATCCATAAATTATTTTGCCAGGGTGTGATCAGAACTCATTTATTTATTTAAAATATACATGTAAATTACATACCTGCCAATTACAATGTACATATAAGTATTTAACACAAGCAAGATTGTGTTGATTTTGTTATCTTGCATATATACGTTTGTCTGATTCTTATTCTTATTCTTAAAAAGTATTATTTTTTGAGTGTTAAAAAACTGTTAAATTTGGAACTGAATTGAAATTTATTTTAAAAAATGTAGATTACCTGTCTGGCTATCATGACTGGACATACCTGAATGCTGCGGACCGCCGAGGGTGATTAAGTGGTACCGGGACAGATCCCAGGTCCCATTGGATGCCCGGGCAAACACTCCTACTGTTCCATCCGCCAGAGCAACTACTACTCGTGACGAACACTCCACTATTGCCAAGACCGCATCCTTCAATTGAACTCTAAAAAGATATATCATAATTGAGATCAAAGATGTTTATCAGTTGAGGTATTAAGGTGTTTGTTAAGACGACTGCCTCACGCATGAAGATTTCGGTTTTGATTTTTAGTAAGATCACAATAATAATATGATTATTCTCAAACTTGTGTGTTTTTCAGATTAGTACAAATTTATTATTGAATTAAAATGTACAAATTTGGAATAACGTTGGCATCATCAAGACTGGTATCTTTACTGTTGATACAAATCTATTAAAATCAGGAAGGATAAGGAAGTATTCGTATTTAGAGCATTAGTTAACTTAATTTTATGAAAAATTGTGCACAAAACTATACCACACGTCTTTTCATGATATAGAGCATATTGTGATGAAAACAAATATAATAAAATCTTCAAAAAAGCCTATAAGAAGACATTTAAAACCGGGTATAATTTGACCCAACACCGCCACGTACATATTTGTTTGACCCAGCGGGCTTTAAGAGTTAAAGGTAGTGTAACGTACGCGTTACCACGTGTGTGTGTGCGCTGGTTCGTCACCCGCGTCTGCCGCAGTCAGGCTTCCCGGCGTAAACGAGAAGCCGCGCTCCCAGACAGAGTCAAAGACAAAGTCGGAAGGTAGGGGCACAGCTGCGCCGACCGCAAGTCAACCTCAATAGCCCTGAAAAGGACTTTCCACCTGGTCCAAGTGGTGTAGAGAGGCGAAGGCAGTCAGCTGGCAGAGCGGAGCAAGTGCAGGAGGGCGAACAGGGCGGACGGCTGAATAAAATACGTCTGAACTGTTCAGAGTTCGGAACTCAACTGATTTAATTATTGACAGGTTACACGCCTTATAAAGCGATGCGCGTCGGGCCCCGTGAGTCAGCCGTCCCACCCGCTTCGGCTGCCTGGGAGTGGTGGGGGTAGCTCACCCCCGCCACTAGCCACATGCCGCCGGCCGCAGGTGGCGTAAATACGGGCTATTTCGTCGGCAGCCGCGACGCGCACAACATGATTACAATTTTATTTATGATATTCTGTGGCTATATTTTGCCCCGGTAATACTGAGGCCAGGCTCGAAAGTGAATACTTTAGCTTTATTGAGAGCCTAGCACTCAGTCGTACATATACCGGGGATTCTATCTAGTTATTTGATTACATATACATATTTTATATTACGCGTCCGGAACAGGTAGCATTGTGAATGTTACACAGTGCATAGTAAATAACCCAGCCAGGTGACACATTTCACATGGCCACTTGTCTTCATCGCAACCAAAATATAAACGAAGTGAAGATGTATTATTTGCAATGAAATTACATGCTGAGATCAGTGTTTGTACATATTACAACAAATGATTTATAGTTAACAGACACGTTACAAGTACTAAGAAAATGGCATGGTGGGTGGGTCTTCCGTGCCTTCCTTCTCTAACGGACTTCTATCATTATCAAACATGATGCTATGCAGAAATACGCCATTTTGTGTGTTAAAAAAATGCTTTAATTGCACTGCAATTGTGAAAAACAAAAAATACATATCATTTCATTCTTAAATACAATCCAGTTTGTGGATAATCAGTTGTATTTTACAGGAGATCAAAAAGAAGAATAAAAACCTTATTTGTGGAACACTAAGTTCACGTATGTAATCAAATGGGTTTTCAATGAATGTAATATATATTTTTATATACAATCACAGAAAAAAACTTTCTAGAAGTTCCGAAAACATGCATGTTGGAGAAATTGTCGCACTTTGACTGTTTTTTGCCAGCCATATTTATTTCCTACAATTTACAAAACAAGGAGCACCATTTTATTAGTTTTTAATATTACATTCGATTGAACTCATTCAGGAGAAAAAAAAATTACATTAATATCGCAAAAAAATGCAATGAAACCATTTTCTGCTTTATCTTAGACAAGCGGAACCCGGCAATGCTTTGCTATTGGTAGATTTGAGTACATACTCGTATATACTTTAAATGAACACAATCAAACATTTGATATCAATTATTGTATTTAGTATTTTTGTGTTTCGGTTTACATAAATTGTGAGGACAGAGAATTTTAATAAATAGCCGCCATTTGAACATTGTTTTCCTGTCACTGTCTTGCAGAAGCCTCCCCGATACTGTGCGAAAAAGACAACTGTATGTCAGACCTTTTGTTAGAATATACAAAATTGACGTTTTGTTGTCCTGTTTTCCGCACCTCTAAACTGAACCGATTTTGTTATTTTTTTTAGAATAAAAAAAATTGTATCGATACATTTCGTGTTTTTCAAAAATAGTTATATTTGTATACCGAGCGCCCGAAGACAGCAGATAAAACTGGGCTTTTTTACGGCTTTGGATGGTTCTAGTTCCCATAATAAACATTTTTTATAAATACAATAGGGACATGCCAATGGTAAATATCTATAGTGTGTAAAAAATCACTGCTCTAGTGCCATAATCCAAAGAGAAAATACGGAAATATGTTTGTATGAAGAAAAGTCGGACCGTGTTTCCTCTTAAGATGAAACATTATTATGTATACTTGAAAAACTTTACTAAAAAATCTTCAGTAAAAACCATTTGGATAAACGTAAAAAAGATGCAACTTTTCATTGGTAAGTAAGTACCTAGGTACTTGTTTATGATTGAATTTCAAATCTAGAAATAATTTACGGAATTTAAGGAAGTAATCTGATTGGGATCCATAAAAAACTAATGTTGTTTGTAAACATTCAAAAACAACTTTTTTTATGAACAATAAAATTCCATCCTTCCAATGAGGAATTCCAGCCCAACCCGGAATCAAATTTAAAAAATGTTTTCGTGTACACGTGAATATTTAAAAATTTTGAAGTAGGATGAAATATCTCAAAAACGCACGTAAAAATAAATAAAAAATGTTAAAAATAGTATTCATTTTAAAATCGTAAATAATGACGTCACTCCTTATATCTACATGTAGTATTTCCGGTTTCCGCTTTAAAGCCCCCGCACCTTGTAAGGAACGTTTTGACCATAGAAAAAAAAGAGTATAATTTGTACAATTTGACATTTCAACCAGAGGTTATGTCAACTTTCTAGGTTTTCCTAAATCGAAACGTTCGTAAAAACAACCATAACATAGAAATAAGCAAATTATGATCAACTAAATGAAGTAATCAAAGCAATATTCCATAGATTCTTGTCAGGTCAGTGAAAGTAAGAACGCCAACCGTTTCATGACGTCACTACTGAAAAGTGACACACTGATTACAGTCATTTGGCGCGGTATTTGATAAATGTAACTTTAAAAAATCGTATCTTTGTAAATAACGCACAAAAAAAATATATATATATTTTTGCTTAGTTAAATAGTAAGCTAATAGAAAAAAAATAATTAGAAAACAGTGGAATTCCTCATTGTTTTATATGCATTCTGGGCGAATGCAGCCCTGGTGAAAGATAAAAAAAACATTTACACTTCTAACTCTTTTTCTACTTAATAAATTGAAGATTTTAAGAGCTATAAATCGGTAGTCAAATGGCAGAAGGGACCATCTGTATTTTTGTCTATGTTTTAGTTTTCAAAAGTTTTAATTAATATTTCAGTAAATACACGAAGATTTTTTTTTGAAAATCAGTGTCATTTAGAATGGTAATTTATTATTAAAAAGCAACACTAAAATATTTTAGTTTAGGATTAATGTCTTGAAATTGAGACGTATTTCAGCACTCCTGAACATTTTTGAAAATTACAGATGGTCCCTTCTGCCATCTGACTACCGAAACGAAAAAGATCTACATTTTGCTAAAAAACCGTACGAAAATCGGTCCAGTAGTTATGCAGTCTATAGACACATAAGAACATTGCCTTTTATATATATAGATGTGTAGCTGGTAAATGAAGAAATTGTATATTTATTATATATCAGTGTTGATAACCATATTGATCAGAAATCGCTTTCATGGGTTCAAGTAAAATTAGGTTTTGTTTAGCATTTTGTCAAGCATCTAGTTTAAAGATGCGAGTATCCTAACATTTATAGATTCTGTGTTATTTAACGAGTACTTTACCTTCCGAGACAAACATTCCACTCTTTGACAGCGGAATGCAGATAAAGCATCCCACTCTGTGCGCCGAGCCACATGGTTGGTAATGCAGTCGAAGGCTTCGGGACAAATGGTTTGTTTTCTTTCTCTGCGGTAGTTTCTGGAGGATCGGTAAGTGGCGGATCGTCATCAACATCTGCTGCAACTTCAGCTTTATCTAATTCATTATCGCTTAATTTATTTTCCTCCGAGTCAGTTGGTGTCGCAATTGTGTCTTCTCCAACTGTTATCTGCAACGAAAATAAAATATATTCCTCACAGTTTATAAATAAATTCATACTCATTACTACATACTTTCAATCTTCTTTACTTCACTTAAGCAAGGAAAAAAGCTTAAATATATATATTTTTTTAAATAAATATTTGCGCTCTTATGATTTACTCAAATATTTCATTTAGAGGGCCATTTTCAACAAGTTGTAAATAAATCACTGTTAGAAAATGGGATTTGAACCACGAACTATTGATCCGTGAGTACCCTCAATACAATGAATTATAATATATTTTTAAAAAACTGTTTAGTCAAAAAAAACTTGAAAAATCTATTTCTCAGCATTTCCCGGTAAGGAATACATTATAAGCAAATCATATGTATGTTTATAACAATAATCTAAAAAAATAACAAAAAAATGGATGTTCAAACATAGCCAGAATGCTAAATTGTTACACAGTTTGATCATTGGAACAGGGTTGTGGTCCTGTGGTAGTGACCCGACTCACAGATTAATGGTAGGCGTGTTAGCCTACCATGCTCGAGGTTTGAAATATAGATCTTCCATCAAATGAAAATTATTTAGGTGTGCTGCAATTGGAGTACTAATTCATTGCTCTATCCACCGCCAGGTGTGGATAGGAAAATGATGATGATGATGTTTGTAGTTACGACAAAATAAGATTGAAGATACAAGTAGCAAACAAGAATTATAATTACCAGAGTAACCAATCCCGCCGGCATTTCTACTTGGCCAGGATTGTTATTAAAGGGGGCAATGGCAGCCAAAGCGGTATTCTGGAGTTCCGTTGCTGTTGGCTCAATTATTGTGTTGTCATTATCATCTTCAAAGTCCTCGGAAGTAACACCAGCCACTGAGGCGATGCACAGAAGGTGGTTGTCACACACACTAAATGTTGACAAGATGTCGGCTGGATTATTTGCATCGATAACCTACAAAATAGAAAATATCATCTTGTATGCCGAGTAATAAAGCATAACTGTTACTTCATTTCGTTTAAATATTTATATCTATACTATTTATTCAAACTTTGCTTCCATACTGTAGGGATTGCAAGGTTCACACTCGAGCCTTTTTTTCAATGTGTATATTTATGATATCGGAGAATGTTCAAGTTTGCGCAATTCCTGATCTGACATCTCGGCATATCATATTGGATATGAGGTTTCTTTATGAAATTGTAAATAATTTAATTGATAGCCCACAAATTGTCAGAAGCATTATATATATTGAGTCCATGTCTGTCATTATGTACTTTTCAGCATTGCATGCTCACAGACTAATTACACGAAAAATAGCCATTTTCTAATAATACAGGCTACCTGACAGATTTGGTGACACCCACGTATTACACTGTAAATACAACATTTTTGTCAGGTCTAAATATATCTGTAGGATTTTGGTTGTTGATGCAGGGTTGTGAACATAAGAAGCAAGGTTGGCTTTCAACATGCATTTATTAAACAGATAATAAATGTGTGTGTGTCATTGATTACTGGACTTGATTTTTACACACACTACCTACATCTAATGAATTATTTTGAAATGTTTATAATAAATCTAAATGTACATGAAAACAAGATGTGTAAAAAGCTTAGTTGCGTTTTTATGAATTAGATTGAATTTATCCTAGTAGAAGCTGGGTATAAAGGCTAAAAATCAATAAATCCTCAGGCAAACGCCAATATTGTGAATTTGCATTTCAGAAAGTTTTAAAATACATATAAACAAACAAACAAACTATCACGCCGTTTCTCCGTAGGGGTAGGCAGAGAGGATAGAACGCCACAACACTCTATCTTGGCATACAGACCTCGCTTCCTCTACATTCATACATCTTCTCATGCACGCACGCCGATTATTCCTACTTTCGACATGTCCATCTTCAAGTATTTGATGGACTTGATCGTGCCATATCTTTCTCGGTCTTCCTCGTTTTCTGCATCCATCAACATTTGAATCGTAGATCCTTTTAGCAGTTCTTTCGCTGTCTATTCGCCCTAGATGTCCAAACCATGCAGCACTTTCTTGATTCTGTCGATAATGCATGTCTCAGCCTTATACACTTCACGGATCTTGACATTTGTGCACCTATCATACGTCGTTTTACCACACATTCGCCTGGGGGATCGCATTTCGACAGCATTCAACCTACTTTCATCATTATTTTTCCAATTCCATACTTCGCTCCCATACATTAGAGTTGGCACTAGAACTCCGTTGTGAACTGCTAGTTTAGCCTCCTGCGATAAACATTTGTTTGCCAAAGTAGATTTCAGTGCACCGTTCATCCTGTTCCCGGCACTAGTCCTCCTTTCAATATCTTTCTCGGCCTTTCCGTCCCTAGTAAACATACTTCCCAGGTACACAAATTCTTCTACCTGATTCAGAATATCTCCGTTCACGCTGATCTCACATTTAGTTATATTTTCATCCCTTTCAAAAACCATCACTTTCGATTTATCAACATTCATAAGCAAATCGCTTTTCTTGCATACATCGTAGACTTTTGTTACCAAGAATTGCAGGTCTTCTTTGCTGCTAGCAAGAAGCACGGCATCATCCGCATACAGAAGACAGTTAACAGTTATACCACTCATTTTTGCTCCCATTCTTAAATCTTTCAGTTCTTTTATACAGTTATCGGTGTATATGTTAAACAACCATGGTGACATTACACATCCTTGTTTGACTCCTTTCAGAATACTAAACCACGATGTGAATGATCCATTCACCTTCACACATGCTGTGCTGTCCTTATACAGTGACGCAATAGCCCTTGTCAGGTTACCATTCACTCCATACCCGATTAAACCTTCCACAATTTATCTCTGTCAACTCAATCAAATGCCTTTTGCAGATCGACAAATGCGCAGAAAAGTTTCTGGTGTTTAGCCAGAAACTTTTCTGTCATATTTTGCAGAGCAAATATTTGATCCATACATCCTCTTTCATTCATAAATCCACTTTGTATATCCCAAACTCTATCTTTAGTCACTTTTCTTAGTCTCTCAATCAGTATTCTGCCATAAATCTTTCCAACAGCGCTCAAAAGGCTGATAGCTCTATAGTTTCCGCAGTCCACCCTAGAGCCTTTTCCCTTGTATAGAGGCATAACAACAGCTCTCCTCCAATCAGGAGGAGTGTATTCCTCCTCTAAACATAGGTTAAAGAGCTTATGTAGCTATACAAAAATTATTTCTCCACCCGCCTTTATAAACTCTGTGGCAATGTTATCATAACCTTGCGCTTTCCCATTCTTCATATACTTAGGAGCATTTTTAATTTCTTCCATACTTATCTCATTCTCATCGTCATCTGCATTTATGTTTATTTATTTATTTTGTTTATTTGGATAACCAACAGCTATAATTATCTTTTATATATATTACAAAACAAATAACAAATAAGCCAATTACAGGTTTTCACATGTAGCATCACAGTGAGTTAAAAAAGATTCTCGAACATAAAATGAATAGTAATTAAATGTAAATTCAATAGAAAAGAAAAAATACTATGAATTATTTCGAAAGCAAACGCCGTACGTCATTAAGATTATTTGCAAATAAATCTATGTTAAATGATTTATTTATTACATTAAAATTATTAAAAGTTCGCCATAAATATGAATTTTGCCTATAATTAGATGAAACAAGAGGTATGTTGGAGAAGATGGTTATTTCTTAAAACTTTGGAAGGAACATTGATAGAAAGTTTGCATAGTAGTTCAGGACAGTCAATTGAACCAGAGGCAATTTTAAGTAAATAAATTATATCCGCTATTTCCCGACGTTTTTGCAGAGGCAATAGGTGATGTTTTTTACATACATGAATATACTGGTCGGATTTAAACTCAAGTTTCAACCGGAAACACATGAACTTTACGAATTTTTAAAAAATATTCTCAATGCGTGATATCTGCACATTGTACATAGGATTCCATATTTGTGATGCATATTCTAAGTTGCTTCGCACTAATGTACTGTAAAGGATTTTAAGTGTCTTTGCCATAGTGAACGACGTAGAGCTACGCATAACAAAGCCAAGCGCACGCGATGACTTTTTTATGATGCCGTCAACATGTTTACTTGAGAAGGTGGTACGCTGGTTATATTTTCTGTGTGCGTTTCGTACACCTCCTCAAAATATTCCTTCCATCTTGCTTTAATTCCACTATCATAAAATTTAGTTTTAAGCAGATTATACTTCACTAAAACAGTAGATCTGATGGAATTTTTTTAGAAAGTGTATGTATTTATATAGAGCTAGAATATATTTTATCTACATAAGATCTAAAAAACATTCAAATTTTCATGAATCATAATCAACTCAGACTGTGCTAAAAACTCCCTTTGCAAATGGTGCTGTAATGTCTTGTTACATTATGCAAAAGATGAAATATTCTAAAACAAGGGTATCTTTAAAAAAAAAAAAAAAACAAGTATTTTTTGTTAAATAATCTATTTTCCATAACTTAAAAAAATAATCATAAAACTTAAATTGGGTATAAAAAAATATGACTTCATTATTTACAAAACAGAGATATAACAACATTCTATGTAGACTTATGTGACATCATAGCCATACGAGTTATGGGTTTAGTTATCTCAAAATTCTTGTAAACAAATAAGTATAGATACTCGTAAGTACCCCCCAGAGAAGGTAATTTTTTTTTTAACAAAATTTTTGGTATGATAAAAATACTTTAAAACTCTATTTTACTTTATTATTATTATAGTATTATTTTACTCTACTTTCTTACTTTTAAAACAAATTTTTCTTTAAACTATTTTTATCTGGTTTTGTTGAGTTTTTTTCTTCTTAATAATATTTTTCAGAGCATCATAAACAAAATTATATATGTTCATTATTTTATACGTATACAGTATTTTGTCTGTACTCTTTTTATTTGATTATTAATTAAAACTAATGTCTGAGCACCCGATGACAAACTATTAATTAATAGTTTGTCGGGACAAAATATATTTTAATACTTTATTTTCTTTATAATGTATTAATATTGTAAACATGTGTATATTTGATTGAATAAAGACTATGAAAAAAATTTTTTTTTTTAAATCCAGAAATGTATAGTGACGGCAATTTCTGTTAAGTAACATTTTAAAGATTGTTCAGGAGATTAATAAAACAATGTACCTTTTAATTAGAGATGAAAATAATCGACTAAATTTACTAATCGAATGATTAGTCATCGAATGAATGAAATAATCGAATGAATCATTAATTTCCGGTATAATATAGACAATAGACACAGAAATTTATTCAAAGACAAACTCCGTTTTTTGGGAGAAATATCCATGCTTTGGAAATGCTAAGTACTTTTTTTTCCTTTATAAGAAGAGCCTTCGAGCAAAATGTGATAACATTGGCCAAAAACAAGTGACATAGATTTACAAATTAAAATTAAAAACAACACAAATAGAAAGAAATAACAATATGGACACAAGCAAAAAACGATACCTACATTGTATGAAAACTTCAAGTTAGTTACATTCTAGAATATTTTCAAATGTTTTGAATTTTTGTTTTACTTAAACTAATAATATTATATGAAAAACAGAAGTCACGTTCTAATACGGATTTTATTTCTAGAAAGCCAGGACGTGAATACGAAAAAAGTCGTGTATTTATTGTAAGTAACCCTAATAAAAAAAGTATTACAAAAAATATATTTAAAAAAAAAACAAATTAATACTGTTTTTCAAACAAACAAATGGGAAAATGGAGACATGGTTTGAAAATTTAAAAATACCACCCGTAGAGCAACAAATTATAAACCTACATAGGTAGGTACGTCAGTTTGTTTTTTTTTAACTATGGCAATAATAATGTAAACCATGATCCTTACTTATAATTATGGTCTGTGGTTATCATTACTTGACATAACCTAATATTTATCTGCCAAACAAAGGATGAAAATTAAAATATTTTTGTTTCATATTTATTGTTTAGGTCACGCGTGTAAAACTACAATCAGCTGTTATTGTGTTGATATTTCAGATCGGACGGATTTGATATAAATTTTATTATTATTAAGTACACAAATAGGTTAGCAGCAGACCTATAAAAATACGTCACTTTATTTTCAACTATCACGTCTGCCAGATCCCAGCGCCCATTGCGTCATAACGAATTAGTTGGCGATGAAAGTAGTCGAATGAAAGTAGTCGGCGTAATGCTCGCCTATTGGTCTATTTGTAGTCGAATGAATTTAACGCACGCCTATTGGTCTATTTGCATTCGAGTGAATTCATTCGACTACATTACTGCATTCGGGCTTTCATTCAACTGAATCAAGTAATTGAATGTAGTCGACTACTTCCATGGCTACTTTTGATCATGGATATTTTTTATTGATAACCAAAAGGAAAATTACGTAATCTGATTTTGAAAAAACATTTAAGGATATTTCATCACTACGAAATTGTGTAATCTTAAAGAAAAATTAAAAATATTTACTTTTAAAAAGAAAGTTCACTTAACAGATATTGCTGGCGCAACAACGGTACATTAATTAAAGTTGAACTTACTGTAACAGTACTATTGGAGTGCGTGCTAGAGCAAATCCACACAAATGAGGACATGTTTGTTTGCTGTGGCTGTGCCCAAAATGTCAGGTTGTCGGGATCCCCATGAGCTTGGTGAGTAGTTGCTCCCCTAATCTCATCAGCCAGGGAGGAAGGACCCCCTTCACCATCTGGGAGGTGGCCTCCTGACATGTTGACACCAGCACCGCACCAAAACTTGACTCCGGGATTAGTTTCAGTCAGGGGTCTGAGAGGAAACAAATTCATTATTGACAGATATGTTTTAACAGAGATGAAGCTCCTCTCTAGGCATTAGCTGGTTTAAGTGATCACATTACACACTGGTAACATTCACCATTTTGCCTATGTTTTGACATCCATTCTTTCATCTGTAGTTTTTTTGTGAAGTAGAGCTGAAACACTTATGACTATGAGTGAGATTCTACTGAATAACTTCATCTTACCCTCATACCAGAATTGGAAAAATGATGAATACATATGATATGTTGGATGTGGTTCGCTTCAAGAGAACAACATAAAATATACATATGGGACTTCATTGCATCGTTCCAGCATAATTAAAAATTTGTTTCGAAGCATCTTTGAAGAACATTTGGACATGCTTGAATACAGTTGATTAAATTAGTTTTTTTTAAATCAAGTTATACAAAAAACGCGTCATGTTTTATTTGATGCATCAAGGTATATTATTATGTTTAACTATTCTTAAATCTCTGTAACACTATCGAATGTTGGATTATATGCGGAGACGACGGCTTACTAAGGATGCTGGGTTATGACCTCATGGCAAGTGTTGTGGACATACAAATCAAGAGATGCGAGGTTTGAATCTCGCTCTATCATAACTTCATTCACCTTTTCTAATAGAAAATGATAATGACGTCAACCTTATAAATGTGTTGAAATTATTTTTTCAACTCAAAAATTCATGTTTATATTTTTGTTCAATGTTGAATCGACATAATGATGAAGAAAACAATTACTTACATCACCATAATTAGTGAAAAAAAGTGTTATTTAAAAAATTCACATTACATTTAATAATAGAAAGATGGAATATTTCTGTGTTTGAATCTTGTGCAGCTAATTGTTTATCGGCATAAAAATAATGTTTAAAATTTACCTGCAAAATACTGGAACAGGAACTGGGACTCCAGAAGACGAGGATGTTGGTGGCGTAGGAGCTTTATTTGGACGGCTTGGTAGACTCCACCCGTAAGCATGCATTCGGCCATCTTCTTTACGAACATGTGCTCGAACCTGGAAAGTTCACATAAAGTCAAATGCATGGATAATTTAAAATATTAAAATAAATTTTGTTTTCAATTGATACCTAAATCACTAATATGCTAAAAAAAGGTCTCCTAGCATGGAAGATCGAAAGAGAGGAGACTACTTTTAACATTGAAATATGCATGCAAATAGCAGCTTTATTTATGATAGTTTCTCCAGAAGTATAATATACAATTGTAATATAGGCTAACTTAGGAAATAAATAAAAATAATAATAAAAAACAATGAGACAAATCAAAAATAGAGGAAATATACACCACAATAACACACACACATATATAACGAATAACAAAGTGTGATTAAACCTGTCGGTACTGGTCTCGTCTCTCATTCTTCTTCTTCTGCTGTGCGCGGTCTGATGATGCAGAGTTGTGGGAGGAAGTGTCTAGAAAGTCAGCGTGTGTGCGTGAGTGTCTCATGCGCGCTGGGCTGCCCGATGGCCGGCTCTGGGAAAGGTGAGTTGGCGGTCGATCCCCAGAGCTAGAAGTATACACAATGCGTATATATAAAATCATTCTCTCAAATAATATTTCATCCAGTTTTATAACACAACAGTTCCTTTGTCGAGGCATAGGAGACGACAACTGGAATTAAACTTACCTATACCAAGATGCATAGAAAAGTATTAGTAATAGTGAATTTAAAAGACAGTGTAAACTGTAAAAATTGTAAATAAGACACAAAATTGCTTGCATCGTTTTAATTGACTTAAAAAGGTTAATTAAAAAAAAAATATATAGAAGTGCATGAGTAAAATTAATATTAATAAGCAGCTTGATTTATACGTGGGGAATCCATAAATTATGTCTTGTTTTCTCAACGCTACAGACTAAAAAATATTTACACCACAGCGCGTTCTTATGGGTTTTTAAACCGTTTTAGTGCTACGCTTATTTTGCAAGTATGTTTGTAATTTACCACGGTGTTTTTGTGTTGTAAGATAAAAAAAAGGTTGATATTAAATTAAAAAAGGCTTTTGGTTTTGTATCAGAAGGAGGAAGGCTAAACAATAATTAATAAAGTTTTCAAAACACGCACCAACCGCCATATATGGAATACCACACCCAAACAAAACGCGTGCACGCACAACGACTGACAAACGCTCACTAATAACTGCAGCGCGCAAGCGCCACACAGCAATATTCGCCACTGATGCGTGCAACGCGACAGCGCTGCTTAGCACTAAAACGGTGACATTCAAAATAAATTTGCAAATAAATATTGCTAATTCTGATATATTAAAAATACCAAAATATCACCGATATATCGGTATCTGATGTATCCTCAAATTAATCATCTAAGAAGTTTGAAGAGATGGAGACTTTTTTGAGGTCAACAAAGGTTTTGGTTTTTTTGCATCACAAAACTCAATAGATGGAAGAATTGAAAGATATATAAATATTCCATACATAGGTAGAAGGTGAATGTAACATTGTGTAAAATGATCAGTTAAACCAGGCAATGACAGATTTTAAGCCCAGTAAATGTCTAGACTTATACCTTCTGAGATTTTTCTATTAAAGAGTTTAGACAATGGATTATTGGAAGGAAACAATGAGGAAGTTTAGCATTATGAGAAATTGGATACAAAAAATGTATTCTTAAGCGCAGTAAAATTTAAAGCATCAAATTGTACAGCGAAGTTTCTTGAAAATGTATGAAAAAAAGAATCAAAATGACTTCTGAATCAACCAATGAACCAATGATAAGAGAGTTGAAATACATTTCTGGTTTACAGAAAGATAACTGGCCAATCAGCAGAAATCATCGAGAAGAAGGGGAAGAGAACATGAGACATCACATGCGAAGTAATTTAAAAAATACAAAACTTTAAAAAATCATGGCATACACAAAAATTTAAAAAAAATAATTTTTGACTTAATTTAATAGTCTATTAAAAAATATAAATAAAACCACTGAACTTCCTCATTGGATTAAGAAACATTCCAATAGTTTTTACTAAGGGGGTTATTATTTAAATTATAAAGTTAACACGTGCATATTTACTTCAGCATGCATAAATTGATTTTGAGTATTGTTCATATTGGATGCATATAAATTGATAAGAAAATGTATTATTTACCTAAAAAGCTTGTTAAAAAAATTCCATATGGTTTGTTTTTTATCTAATGATACATTTCTATTTGCTCGCATCATTTCAGTTAGACGAACGGCTTCCTGTAGTTCCATGAAACGTTCCTGAAATATAAAATTATTGAATTAAGTCAATTGACACATCAAATACATTCGATACTATCCGTCTCGTATCTGTATAGTGGTTAGAGCATTTGAACACCATGCTGATAATATAATTGATTTAAAAATGTGTTTTTAACTGTAATAATTCATACTCATAAATATTACGATTTATCATCTAGCTTTTATACGATAAATTTACTATACACATTATATTATAATTGGTGCACCAATGCTGTGTATTCTTGTGATAAAGTCATGAAGAATACTTTAGAATTTATGAATAAAAACCTTTAAATAATTATATGTATTATTTATTATCAATATATTATATTGGCCAACATTAATTTATTAACGGCTGCCCAGTAAAGCTCCATTAAAGACTCGGTACACCAATGCCGCAAGTTCGTCCATCCGTCTTCATTTTGAACTCATAACTACCCATCGAATTTCGAGGATCCTTCTATATACCCACATCTCAAAGGATTTCAACTTTTTTATACTTTTTTCGCTCAGGGTTCTTCATTCTGTACAGGAGCACAGGGAACAAATAGCATCGCACCATATGCATTTGAAGGTTACGATTAATATCATATATATCAATATCATAACTGGACAACACTTTTCTCATCTTAAAGAACCTGGATCTAGCCAACTCTATATGGAAATTTATTTCAATGTCACAATCACAATTTTCGTTCAAGTTGCATCCAAGATATTAAAAAAATTTCAGCTTTCCCAGTTTTTCTCCTTTAACCATCAAAACCCTACCGTATATTGACTTGAATAGGTTGTTTGTTAATAGTAATATATTTTGTTTTACTTGCATTGAGCTTAAGACCGGATGTGTACAAAAAATATGATAAAATGTAAAAATAAATCAATAGATATTCTTTACAAACATTGGTTCAGGAGTAATTGAGGGTGTTCCGGTGAATTGGCTGTGATAACTTTATTGTCAGCATATTGTATGTTATTTAGTATCTTTTAATTGATCTTTAATCCTACCTTGACTTTGAAAAGCGTGGCTTCAAATATTTTTTCGGAATATAAATTGAAGAGCATCAGAGAGAGAATGCATCCCTGTATGATTCCTCTCTTTATCTTTACCTCTTCAGAGAGTTGTTCAACTTTGACCGCAGCTTTTTGCTGCCAGTATAAATTGGCAATTATCCTAATGTCCTTATCAAGTCCGGAGGATTTTAATATTTAGATCATATTATCATGTCCCAATTTGTCGGATGTCTTCTTAAAGTCGATGAAGCGTGAATCTACATTGCGGTTGACGTTCCTACATCTTTGAATCACGACTTGGACACCAAACAGTGCCTCACGAGTTCCTAGGTCGCTTCTAATTCTAAATTAAGTACCACCAAATTTCTCTTCAACTTTCCTGTAGATTCTTCCATAAACAACCCGAAGAGAAATTTTCAGAACATGACTCGTTAAACTAATTGTCCTATGATCACTGCATCTCTTAGCCTTATCTTTCTTGGAATATCAATAAATGTGGATTTGAGCCAATCTAATGGAATATGTCCAGTATCATTATTTTTTTTTCTTCTTCAATTTTTTCTACATTTTTAATATTATTTCCATTTGTAAATACGAACTGCAAACTTTTAAATACTTTTTTTACTTTGATTTTAATTTTTAAACAACTTCCATTTATGTTTTTTTTTCCTTCTCTTTTTTGTACTTATTATTATTGTATTAAAAAATAGTTCATTGATAACCTTAGATATAATTATGATATAATATGGAAACTTCACTGGTCCATTAGAGTTAAGTCTAACTGTGTAAAATATAAAACTATGTAACCGTATTAAATGCTTCCAGAATAAAATAAAAAAAATATAAAAAAATCATAATAAATTGAATTAAACATATTTATCAGTGTTCGTATTCCATTTTTGGCTGAGAATTTTCAACACTTCAGCAGGTATCCCATCTGGTCCTGTTGTTTTATTATTTTTTGCTAGATTTATCCATTTTAAAACTTTATCCCTTGTTATCATGGGCCCTGTTACTGCATTTTGTATATTGGGTTCTAGTAACATTAAATAATTTAGGATGTCAGAGTTTCTAATAACATTAAATAACGTATTCATTCCATTTTTCTAGCTTTTGACTAACACATATTGGCAGTTTGTCATTCCTGTCTTCTAAATTACTAGTGACAGTATTGTTTCTAAGATTTCCAGAAAGTTCTGTAAGTTTTATATGCATATTGAAGATGCCATTTTTTTTTATAGGTTTCAATTTCTGCAAATTCTTGTGCGTGCCATTCTATTTTTGCTTTTCCGATTTCCTTCCTTACACATACAAATAATTTTTTAAAAAATTTGGCAAATACAAATACACACATTACAAATAATAATAGAATAATAGACACATTAAAAATAAAATAATAATATTGGCTAACATGCATGCCTATTTTCCTTTCTATTGACATCTAAGTATTTTTTTCTGCAACTCATCAACTAAATAACTAAACCTGTCACAGTACATCTGAATTTTAAATATTTGTCTTTGAGTGACAGTATGGCAGCGGAGAGTTAGTATTTATCATTATTTCGATTATCGAATTATTACATCAATCGCAGCATATCTCGATCATATTTTGTTAAATGAAGACAGGGTGACCTGTCGTATGCATCAGCTTCCAGTCCAGTCACTGAATTGTAGTGTTAAAACACATTTAAAAAATACATATTTCACTCCAAATACATCAAGAATTGAACTCAAACGTCTTGCAAGGTAAGCAAATGCGCTAACCACTAGATTATTTTATTTATAATATCCGGTTAATTAAGACTCTAATCTCAATACATACATATTAATATGTTTTTTTTTCTTATCATATTTTGACAGTCTCAAAGTATCTTAGCAAGCAACAAGGTTGAATCATTATGAAGTTTATGTATATATTGTAATTGAATACTTATAGCCGTGTCAGACATAATCGACACGAGGGACATACCTTATATTGGTTACGTTCCATCAAAACTCGAGCCATTTCAACCCTTGTAAACTTCTTTCTTTGAGCCATGGGTACATCGGCTTCTTCGTTTTCACCAGATCCCTCTTGGCCTGACTTGTTGGTTCCGACAATGCCTTCTTCTTTTATTTTCCTTAATTCCTCTTCCAATTCTGAAATATGCTCCCTTTGCCGTTGTCTGGCTATATTCAAGGAGGATACTTCTTCACGCAATATCTCTTGTTCACCCATTAGTTCATCGACTTTTACTATAAGATCGTCCTTTACTACATTTAGGGCATTCCTATAAAGATGAAAACCAGAAGAATTAGAAATATTCTACCAAGTGGTGACTATTTACAAACATATTAGGTACAACAAATATTCATTTATTTTTTCGACTTGTAGTGATAAAAATAATTATATATCAGGCTTTCTACTGTAAACATTTATGTAATTGAAAGATTCCTCGAATAAATGGGTACATAGCTTCAAACTCACTGCACCCTCAATGTTAATTAGGGATATTCTTTTGGTTGAACCCGAGGTTCAATGTAAAAAGATGACAGACCTAAACTAATTTAAAAACAAATATAAATTAATTCTTGGGAGTAAAAGTCGAAAGACCAAAGTCAGTATTAGGTGTTTCCCAAGAAATTGTCTTATTGTTTGAATCAGCATTAATTTTGTGGAATAACATGATTAAATATATAATTAATAAAACACTCTGTTCTTAGACCACTGAGTTTATTTCAAAGGACTCCTAGTTTTGGAAGACAAAGATCCTTCAATCTACTATAATTTATTATTATATTATTACCGCGAACCCACACTCACTGATAATGTAATCCCATTTGATAACTCACATCCTATCGCATATAAAATGGCTAGCTTTCATTCATTGCTTAACCGACTTATTAATATACCTATTATTACTATAAATTACGAACATAAATTCGATATTATAAAACAAATCGCTAAAAATGATGAACTAATAGAAAAAATGATAAAAAAATAAAATTAGAAATACATTTATAGATAAATACTTATACACATAATAACGGTAGAATTGAAAAATCTTGGCAAAATTTTTTATATACTGGCCGGCCTACTAACTAAAAAAGTTACTAAACTATTTCCTTTACATATTCAACTTGAGAATAACAAAAAACTTGAGAAGTGGGTACCATATGAGCTAAATGAACACCAGCGAAGGGCTCGCGTTGATGCCTGCAATGCTTAGATGAGTCGGCCTAATAATGAGGGATTTCCGAGTTGGTTCATCACTTGTGATGAGAAATGCATCTTGTACAACAACTGTAGTGTTCATTGCGGTGGCAGCGATTGGATAAAAAGAGGCTCCAGCCAAACAATACGCAAAATGAAAAATAATTCAAAGGTCACTTATAGTAACGGTATGGTGGTCCTGTGTAGTTGTTATACACTACAACTTCATAAGATCTTACTCGACTGTTAACTGCAGATTAGAAGAATTGCAGACAATGACAGAGAAGCTTGCAGCAAAACAACCGAAGGTGGTTAACTCTCATCGCCGCTGCTGCTTCATGACTACGCCAGGCCATACACTTCACGGCAGACAGTCTCTCGAAAGACTTTTTCAGCAAAAGCACCAATCAAAAACTGATTAGATAATATGGGACAATATTTCGACTAATTTTCATACAACAGCAATTTTATAGGTATGCACCTAATAAAATCTACTCAATTGATTATATTGTTTCAATTGAATATAACGTAACATTTTCAATGTAATTCATATTCAATTAATTATTAATAATATCAAGAATGATAAAAAATAGTCAAAATCAACTTACTTAGTAGCTAGGAGTTCGTTGTTTTCTAATATGAGATTCTCTACCTCCTTACCCATTCCTGGAAAATAACAAAATGTATCAGACAAGAGCAGATTACGACTAGTTGAAAAATAATAAAAGTAAAATTTCAATTAAGGAAAATGAAAAAAATACATGTTTTGGGTTTGATTAAAACTAAATTGTACATAATGTTAGTAATGAATAATTCATATGGTGCAATTTTTTACAATAACATTACTCTAACCCTCACTTTGATCTTGTAAAGAGAATATTATGTTTTTAAAAATATTTTCAGACAGGCAACATTATTTTTGTTCTGTCAAGACATTCTAGACGCTGACCATCTGTAAGTTCAGTTGGCACAAAGAAGCAGGCACTCACTTACAAGGGAGGGGAGAATCTAAGCTCGTATTAATTTACAAACATGCATATTACCTGCCCTTTTTCAGTAAGTGACCGAAAGCTAGATCCTGTCAGATTCGCTGCTGGCCACACCATCAAACCAGTGGGTTAAATTTTTAAGCGAAATTTATTTTTAAATCTAATTACAAACTACGTTGTCAATCCAGTTAGCTTTTTTTTCTATCTGGTGGTTGGTTTAATGATTAAAACAGATCACTCTTTCTTTTCACACACTTCACTAGCTCACAATAAATATGTTCATACACAAAAAAATATACAGTTCACAATAATAAATGGTACATTCAGGGGTTAAAATTATTTAAATTTTACTCTAATTTATGTACTTCATATTTATTTATCATGGTTGCAAAAAAAGTAAGTATGATAAAATTGTTGTAATGTTCATTAAAAGTGAATTCCTGAAACAATATTTTCAGTACTTTTGACACTATTAAACTATGTTCAAAAATATCATTTTCAACTAAAAGTTGTATTATTGGTTTTATGAGAGACATTACACGAGCAAAATTTGTTGTTACTTTGTGTGTATTATTGAATTTTGAATAAATGTATTTGTCAAAAAACTGATTGAATGTCTTGTACCAACGGTGTTTAACCAGCAGGTGTTGATTTAATAGACGTATTTCAAATGCACCTAGTAGGTACTTTTTTCAATTAATTTAAATTCTAAAGAATAATTCGACGACTGGTTGAATATGGAAAGATTGTAGATAACTAATACATAAATTATTCATCTTTTTTAAAACCTCGTATGTTTTTGTGAATCTTACTACATATTAAAAAAAAGTTTTATTATAGAACACCTCCGTGTTAGTAAATAAAGATTTTAGGAGATACACATTAGGAATAGACAAAAAAGATGCACATTTACAGATGGCTATAAACTTAAAACTTACCAAAGTAATTGTCATTGACTGTTATTTGAAGAAATGAATCAGCGTTGTCCAAGGCAGGAGGCAACAAGACCGGGAGAAGAAACAAATAATTTAAATGTAAGTGCAAAACTTATTAGTAATTTCCATTAAACACAATTTCAGAAGCGTTTACTGAACTCTGATATTATTTAAGGAAATAGCTCAATAGTGTGACAAAAATTATTCTAGTCTGTCTTGCATAGGGGCAAATCGAATGAGGGGCTCAGTGCCACGGAAAATTGGATTTGAAAAATGTTTTCTTACAGGCGGTAAAAATTAGAGCATTAAATTATAGGGCAAAGTTTCTTAAAAGTGTACAAAAAATATATTTTAATAACAACAAACTACTTTGAACGACGTTACTAGTTCATATGAATCAACCAACGATAAGAGAGTTGTGGCATATTTCCGGTTTACTTATCGTCAACAAACTAATCGACAGTACTGACCGAAAAGAAACGGAAGAGAACTTGAGACGTCACACGTGTAGTAATTTCAGAAATACAAAACTTAAATCATAGCGCTGATAATACAATACACAAAAATTAAAAAATTAATTTTTTGGCTTAGTTTAATAGTCTATTAACAAATAAAAAATTTAAAACACTTCTGAACTTCCTCATTGAAAAGTTTGTTGATATTAATTCATTCAGCCCGTCAAGTTTATCAGTATTGAATAAAGATAAAATAAATATTACAAATATCAGAATTCAACAAAGCGTACTGTTGACGAAAAGCGGACTGTAACGAAGAAACGAATTTCATTCAGTTTTGTAAAAGGTTGGAAATATTTGAAGAAAGGAAAGGAACATGGAAATGGACCTACCTTTGATACGATGAGGATGTTCTTCAATTTTAGGCACTGGATGATGAAATTCACTATGAATTATGCAACGATTTATGATAACTTTTACAACGACGCGCAACAAATCCAAGAAAATGTATGCAATCTAATGTAATGCCAAAATGTTGTTTTGTTTTGTTCCAAATCCAAATGTTTTAATTTTGTATTTCTTCTATCTTGATGTAAGGTAGGTACCATAAGGATGGGTCAAGGGAAGAATGGGAAAGAAAGGTAATTGACCAGGAATAATATAGATAAATGCTGTTATTTACTAAACACATACATCATGCAGCAGAATTAGTTGTTCTAGAATGGTATATGTAGTTTCACAGGCAAGTTATGTGTATGTAGTTGGTATAATGGAGATTCAAATAAGCTGGAGAAAGTTAATTTTTAATATACATAATGAATGCCCATTACAGATGATGATTAACTCCCTACCAGTAATTAATTTATACATCATCTATGTAAACTAGAACAAAGAATAAGATTTTGTCAAGTCAATAGTTAAATATGCTTCAGAGGATTAATAGACATTTTAATGCAATCATATAATCATGGGCATCATATTTGAATTGAAATGTTGTTTCACCATTAAAATAATATGTACTTAAAAGATTTTTGATAGTTAAAGAATATGAAACAAATCGTAATTTAGATGGAATAATAATATTTTTGTAAGGCGTAAAAAAAATGTGTGTTAGTATACAAAACAGACCTGAGGAAGCGTATTCTCCCGGGTGTACCCAGCTCCCTAGAAAAAAGGAACCATTCAGTCTGTGTTTAGTCTTTGAGAATTTTAATATGCAAACATAAAGCACTTCTGTTATTGAGAAAACAATTTGAGTGGTATTAATGATAGCTGGTATTAAGAAAAGACTAAACTATTTTGAGTACCACATAGTCAAACTCAAAAAATGGTGGAAAAATCAAAGTAAAACAAATGTTGTTAACACAGTTACGTTCTATGTTTCTCGAAAGCAGAAGTTCAAGTGATGGCTAATTACTATACACTTCAGAGGACGGTTAGTCACTGCTCGGCAGAAATACACAAATATGGCAAGCACCTGTAATATCTGTGGAATCGTCCCCCTCGTTGAGATTTGAGTCTGCATCGTGGAATGACAGTTCTTGATAGAGAGTATTACCACTTCGCTGCTCTCGTTTTGTTTGCGATCGTCCAGATACGACATTATTTTGCGGTGTAACAGGAGAAGTTGCCTGAAAATTGATGAAAAAAATAAATTACTATCAGACATCAAACAGAACAGACAATACCAATATTATTAATAAGTCCAAATATTTGTAGACTAATACAGGAAATTAAACCTACAAAGGATATTTTTTTAAATAGATAGATATCTCAACAGAGATGAAAGAATTATCATTGATAGATATCAGAACCAAGATGAAGGGATTAGGTAATGTGGAAGTCTTTGTATTTACAGATTTTATGACTGTTCATTGGTTGGTCTAAGTGATCAATTTACACACTGTTTAGCATTCACCATTTTAAAGAATAACGCCAAAAAGTCATCTAAAACTGAGAAACTAAAATTAATTTACAAATAGTATGTAGAACTAAAGAAAAATAGATGTTTAAACACGGGCAGAATTAAACACGCTGTGGAACATTCACCATAATATTGTGTTTAAAGTGTAGCCAGTAAATACCTAGACTTCCGTATTCCCTTCTCAAAAATGTTATCCATCTCTTGATGTCATCTTCGAAATTCCCTTTTCCACACCCAGTGATGCATAGGGCACTGAACTGGAAAACCAAATGCAGCGTATTTTGTTCAACCGTTACATAAAGGTATTCAGGAAAAAGAATAATACATGACGGTAAGGTGAACAACTTTACGCTTCAGGGCCCCGATTACAATGAGAACTTAACAGAGTTATCTTTGACTGTCTATAAATAAAAATCGATATTTGTGTATGAAAATGAGTATATTTGCATGACCATTTAAAGTATCTTCACTGAAAATCTATAATTGAACATGTTTAAAAGAAAAAAAATGTATGCATATTCTGCTTTTCATGCAGAAAACTTAGGTTTACTTTGTAGATGAAATTGAAGATAAATGTTAACTTCCCATTGTAATCAGGGCCAAGGTGTCAGTCCAGGAACGAAATATTGAACGAAATGAGGAACGAGAAATGAACCCAGGACCTCAAGAGTAGTAGGCGCTCGCGCCAACCACTACACAACACAACAAGACATACTTATTTCCACTTGATTTCCTTATTCAGGATTTTTGTAATAATTTTCAAATATCAGGTGAGAGCAGCCACCGAATCGATAACACTCAAACTATTTAATTATTTAACCCGATAACTTGTTCTAATTCACACACAAAACTGTATTATTCCGCCTGGACACAGAGATGTAATATCTTTCAATTTTCATCAGGGGGAAAAATCCAGTACCTAACTACAAACGATTGAACGTACTTAAAATATCGTTCTTCTCTTAGTGAGAGCGGCAGGTATCCTCAAAGTTGGCAATCACTCTGGCAAAAGTCACTTTGTCCTGTGCTACCTGGAAAATCTGTTCCATAGTTGTGAAGCCGGTCCAGTTGTATATTACCCAGCTAGAACATCTCCTTCTTCCAGCCTCTCGGTGACTTGCCCTCCAAAATTAAATGAAGGGAGTGGTACTTTTCTCCACGCATTATGTGGCTCAGATACGAAATTTAAGAAAAACTTTTATGGTGGTTGGGGTAGTGATTTATGATTAGCATGGGATTATTTGATTGAATTGTTGATCTGTGTTAATTTTGCGGGGTAAGAAAATGGTAGATGCGGACAAAAACAGCCTGCAGCCAAACAAACTACAGCAATAAAAAATCCTACCTTTGGAAAGTCAGGAAAGGGGATCAGTGATAGAAATCCGGATACTAAAATCTCTAAGTCCTTTCTTCCAGTAGTGCTCCGTTTTTGAAGGCGCACGGAACACAGCACTTTCACTAAATTCAACTCCATTAATATTCAGACCTCTTTCATTGTTGTTCAGCACTGTCTTAAAAACATAGTCAGAATACAAGGTGAAATTATTGTTGATTAATTAATTTGTTACCTGATTGTGTTGTGTAACAGGGTCTGTCTGATGAGCTCGTTCTACGGTCTGTACAGCTGCCAGCTCATCTCCTAGGGGTGGGGAGGGAGGGGATGGGGAGGCGCTTACAGGACTTCCCCCCATACTCTCTGTGTGCTCCATACCACCCCCTTCCAGACAAGCGTAACCAAACGAAATTGGACCTGCAACACATCAACCAAGATTTTAGAAATTCTGATAAAAAATGCTACAATCAGAATGTCATCATCGTCATTTCCCTAGTGAAGCATAGGGCACTGCATTATTAAACCAAATGCAGCGTATCTTGATCATTCGTTACATGAAGCAAGATGATCAGATCACAGGTGCCAGTCCAGGGACAATGAAACATTTCAGTGTAAAACTACCTTTTAAATCAGTTCGTCGATGTCATAAAACTCATGGTCAAGCGAGCATTTTTTACCTAAATTGAGATTAGAAATTGAGAGGTAGATAAAGATAGCGTTTATAATTGCGGCCTAAGAACCTTAAGCGTGGTAGGAAAATACACCAACCAGTACACACTACGAGGCCGAATTATCTCCACTTGATTTCTCTTTTTCTCGATCTTTATCTGAGAATAGCCATCAAGTTAAAAACACCTATCCGGGATTCCAGTTCTATTCCATACAGAATTGTATTATTTGTTTAGCCTGGACACAGGAATATTTATATTTATTATTGAACGATTAAACACTCATTTTTTTCAGAACATATCACATGAAGACAATATAGTAATGCTTCAGATCAAGTCCAGGGACTAGAATATGCCGGGAGTTGAACCTGAGACCTCTGGTATGGTAGGCAAACCCTTTAGTCAGTACAGGAGACATACTAATTTCACCTCGATTTCCGTTGCCAGGATTTTTACCTGAGTAGCCATTGAGTCAAAAACACAAAAACACACGTTCAGGGTTCTGATTTTTCAATTTCTTGGAAATTCTTAAAATGAAGCCCAGCATTTGGTAAGCCTTTTCAACAACAGAATATATATTTATAAATATATTTTATACCTTCTTATTCTTGTGTACACGGGGGTCAGTGCTAAATAAGCTGATGTCACTGCGACCTGTGTAGATCTATTATGACGGATCCCTGTAAATTAATTCTCCCCCTCCAAGTCCAGGTCTTTAAAGGAGCTGGCTAGTGTGTGGAGGGCAAGCGTTCTCATATTGTTTTCACATACACAGCTATGCTGAACAACATCGCTCTGGATGTTGATCTGTTGCATGTATACGAAGGGGTTCTCCGGAGCAGGATTCTCCTACCACTTTGACAAGAGCCTCTTTCCTGTGTTTTTTTTCTTTTTATAATATCTACGTCTTGAATTTTAGTTTGTTATGTATGTGTTATTTTAAAATAAATTAATGAAATTTAATTGAATTTAATATTGTCAATCTCTTCCTCCAAGCCCAGATCCATTAAGTATCGGGCTATTAGGTAGGGGGCGAGCGCTCCAACATCCTCAGGTCTGTCAGTGGTACCCTGAGGATGCGGCTCCTTTTATGATATAAATCACATTTACATGGAATGTGTAAACATCATCTGCAATGCAGAACCTACATCTAGAAATTTTAGAGGTTCATTCTAGCGCGGTGTTTATTCAATCTGCAAGAGCTCTAGTGATAAACCTCATTTAATTTATGATATTTTATACTAAGTATACATTATACAAATATTTTGTAAAACCTGTATTCATTACTATATACATATTTCGTTTTTCGTGGAAAAATAAATGGAATATTGTTAAAGTCCGAATCGAATGACTGAATGAGTCAGTAAATAAATAAATAATTGTAATGTATCTTACCACTTGATCTTGTCATTGGGTTTAATCCCATCCGACTTCTATTTTCTACACGGTCACCGGCAGCACCTAACAGTAGTTTGGTTCGTTCCATATAGTCAACATGAGTCTTGAATAATTCTGTGTATCTATCGTGTAACTTGGCGTACTCCTGAATTCACCAAAAATGGCACAATGAGTAAACAATGAAATCAGACGAGGATACTATTGTTACACCATTATCACTATCACCATTATCAATTTTAGTTTTATCTCTGTGACTTTCTAATTTGATAAAGCTTTTGTAACAAAGGTGTAAACTACCACTTTTCAGATAAAATAATCTGGCAAAAGAGTTCATATTTACACTAGCAATATGTAAACCAAGATGGATCATAGATATAAAGTAAACACATTATAATTCAAAGAATCTTTATCTAAAGCGGAATGAGCAGGAATGAACTTGCCTTTTTTAACTCATTCTCTCTTTCTTCAAGACGACTAGCATGTTCCAGGGAATTCTTATGCTTAAGTTCCAACATTCGAACAATGCTTTCTAAAGCTTCCAACCTTCCCGATAGTTCTTTGCGTTCCCCTTCAGCAATGTCTTCAATTTCCAAAAGCTGAAAAATTCACATAGTCTTTGTAATATTTAAAACAGCATACTGAGCACAATATTTACATTAAATATCATTGTTTTTACTTCAAGGTGAGATGTATTTAACACACAACATAATATAAATAAGTTTATTAGAAAGTAATTCTTATCGGTTTACAGATTAAATCACAAAACACATTACAATACAAATATCAAACTAAATAAATATACTAAATGTTTAACCACAAAGTTCACGCTTTAAATATTAATAAATATATATTATTATAGAGCTTTTTAATTTGTTGACAAATTAAGAGAAAGCCTTAAACTTGTATATAATTAAAATTGCGCTTTTTGGCCATGCAAAATTTACACAAATAGGACTGTAGAGTTGTACAATGTAGTGCAAATAAATCTTTTCAAAACTGAGTATTTAATTATGAGTAAAAACAAGTCAACAAAGATTGCCAACCTTTTGTTCAGATTGCTTCCTGGCGCCCTTCTCGCGCTCATATTGGGTGACGAGTTGCTCGTTGTCCTCTCGCAGAAGCTCGAGCTCCACGTCGTGTTCCTGGTTACTCTGGTAGGCGGCGTCCAGGCACTCCAATACGTTGACCAGAAGAGGCATCAACTTCTTCACCACGTCCTCGTCGTATCGAGCGATCATGCGCTCGAATTCGCGGTAAATGCTTCCCGCCAGGTTCTTCACCTTCTCCGACATCACAACGCGAGGGTCTTCGTGAGTCCCGTAAATTATCTCCGCACCCAGACTACCACCAGACCCGTCGTTCATATTCATGATGACTAATCGAATCACTTGCGTCGTCCGCACAGACGATAAGTGGATAGTTCAATAGAAAAACTAGAGAGAGTATTATTAGAATATGAAGATTAACGAAAGGTATGGGTGATTGAGCTCTCCCATGCTACTTTTTCTTGACCATTCGTGTGACAATATGTAATGACAATCGCCGTCACCGAGAACATCACTCAACCACAGAACTAGAATAGTTTTACAATACCATAGAAACAGCGATGAACAAAGGTAAGTTGGGTAGGTAAGAACTTCTATTTCAAACGGGGTATTATGGATCAATATTTTCACCGAATAATAAATATAATATAACATAATTTATTTTTATAGGAAACATTAACATAATTCTCAAAAAAAGTAAATTGAGTATTTTTACTACAAACAGTATGAATTTACCTGTGGCATCGATAATTGAGCATAAAAAGAGTTATTTTTTTTACTCAGCAGAACGATATGAAAGAAAATTATTAATAATTTGCAAGTTAAATTTTTTAATGTTTTAAAGGACTATGTTTTACGTTCACAGCATATCACATTGAACGTGATTACTTATAAATCTACGTATTTATTTAGAATCATACATATATAGATACATAAATTTACATGCCTATTATGTACCGGTGAATCACGACAGATTATTGATGTAAGTACACATTACTGAAGATCGATGGATAAATATATATCATTTTATATTGTACGAAAAGTTATATACAATAAAAATAAACATCATTATGTCCTGCAGTATCTACCTAGATTCATGGATACAGTAGCTTTCAGTAGATGATTTGAAATTAGTATTGTCGTAGTTGATTCTGGTAAGATTATGTTTGTTAATATTTTAATATTTTGCTGTAAGTTTCTTTTTTCTGTTAAATAGGCGCTATCAGGTTTTGGCAGGTTTTTTCTGTAAGTGCCTATTTCAATAAATGTTGAAATTTTGTTATTTTAGTTTTATGTTTATTATTGCAATTATTATTTGATGCTATTCTTGTATATATATATATATTTATATTTATGTTGTCTATTGTTTGTATCTATATTGTTATTCCTTTCTGTTTGTGTTAATCTTATGTTTATTGTAAATTCATGTAACTTGTTTTTGGCCGATGTTATCAAATTTTGGAAGAAGGCCCTAATAAAGGAAAAAAACAAAAATACAGAATCGTGTCAATTTTGGTTTATACTAGGGTTGTATTTTTATCAAATTAAAACGCAGTTTCACAGATACCATAAAAATTTATTTTTAGATACTACATTGAAAAATTTGTTCATATTCACATTTATATAATATCATTTACTAAGCACACAGTAAACCACGCGTCTCTTTTAGGGCGTATAAAGAACCAAGACTAGTAATTGGCACTTAAAATAATAACACGCTACTGCTATAGAGCCGCCCATACGGTCAAAAATCATTATTGATTGTATTATCAATCACGCTATAGTTTACAGCAAAACAATGAGCTATATGTACTCAGGTCGAGAATCGCAAGCACAGTGACGAAATCGTTGGTTGTAAGTCTTTTATTTAACAAAAAAACCATGTTAAAAAATTGCAAAGTTTTTGTTCTATGCAATAGAGCGACATGGCATCTCTATAGCTGAAGCGCGTTATTACTCTGAGAATATGTATAATGAAGAAATATATTCTTAGAAAAAAAATATCTTACACGTCATGAGAAACACATTTGACATTGATTTATAAATTGAAAGCATCAACGTTGTTTGGTACGACAATATATTAAACATTTCAATAAATTGGCTTCATGTATGTATTATGTGTCTCAAAATTAAATAAACAATAATTAACTTATGTTTGACCACAAAGTTAATGCTTTAAATATAAATAATATAAACAACAATTATTTTACGAAGATGCAGCATACAATAATACATAAATATTCTTTAACAACACTTAGACAACATTTCTTGATAACACCATAAGAGAAGCGAAATGTTTTTTTAAAAATATTTTCATTGTATTCCAAACATAATTTCGAGTACGTAAATAAGCGTATGAATTTTTTTTATTATTATTTTGATAAAAATAATGTATTTGTCATTGTAAGCCTGTAGATCCTAATCATCTTTGTACTAAAATATGCCGAATTTCGGTACCTGTAATAATCAAGGTATATACATATTTTCTAAGTAAATAAAAATATGAATATAAAAAATATAAAAAAATACTCTTTGCTTCTTTTGGTAAGAGCTACTTTATTATTTTTTTAAACAGTAAGTAAATTTTAGTATTCGCGCTATGACTCGGCAAAACGAAAAATATGTTATTCTTTTTTTTATCTATGAATGGCAATGTTCGTACGTGTGTCCTCAATAGACTGAATAACTACTAGACTGATTTACGTGCGGTTTTCAGCGAAATGTAAATCTTTGCCGTGAGCATATTTAGACGTAGTTATGCAGAAAGCGTCCAATCCTAAAAATGCCAAAAATGAGTTCAATTCCGATATCGATAGCATACTACGATATCTTTATGTGCTGAAAATGTCCAAGCTCCAAGTGCTATACGTTTTTGCCAATAAAAGAAAAAAAAAAAAATTGAGCTGCAGAAAACGGTCAAACCACTTCGGCGTTTTTAAATTTAATATAACAGTGATAGCCGTGATGTGGGTTAGAAATTTCGTTATTTGTCAAAAAAATATTACACTTGGTGCTTGGACGTTTTCAGCACATAAAGATATCGTAGTATGCTATCGAAACCGCCATTACTCATTTTTAGCATTTTGAGGGCTGGTCGCTTTCTGCATAAATACGTCCATTTATAGCTCTTAAAATCTTCAATGTTTTTAGTAGAAAAAAATTTAGGAGCATATATGTTTTTTCATCGTTTACTTTTTTTATTATTTTTTTATTTAAGTTTTTGTACATAATGTTATTTGTACATTGGCGGGCTTATTGCCAAATGGCAATTTCTTCCAACCAACCAGGGCTGCATTCGTCTAGAATGCATATTTATACAAAAAAATGGAAGAATGTTATTTTTTGTGAATAAAAAAGTTTGTTTAAGAATGTTTACCAACAACGTTCGTTTTTTATGGATCCCAATAAGGTTATTTTCTTAAATTCTTTATAATTTCTACTCTTTTTATTCTGGATTTTTGGTAATACTAAAATAATATTAACTGACATTCAACACATTTTTGAAATTCGCATCCCTAAATAAAGTACACCCCTGTTAGTGAGAAGAGCAAAGTTTGACATTGACAAGAGCGAAGACCTTAAATTTTTTGTATTCTATTCTTTAACGTAAGTACATACATTGTCTACCTTTAGTTCCAGGGTATTTTGATTAAAATATAAAAAATGGCACGTTGTAAAATATATCAACTAAGTATAATAATGATAATTATCACAATTGGCCTGAGTATAAAAAACAACAAAGTAGGTACTCAGTTATACATGAAATAAACTGCCTCGAAATTAAATTACACTTATAGAAACAAATACAAATAGTTAAATAGCATAAATATTTACAAAACTACTACATTTATATAAGTCATGTGTTTATTAAAATTTTGTCATACATAAAACTAAAAATTAGGTATACCTAATAAGCAAACGCAATTTTGATAATTCTCAAATTGTAAATTATTATAACAAGGAACTAAATAATAGGTACATTGGTACATACGTATAAAAACATTACACACGAGTCGGGTAAATAACCATGACTTCTTCGTATCCTCTAATTATAAACGCAGATTTCATTTCCAAGTCTTGGGTTCGAGATCCCACCTTGTCACAACTTGATTTCTATTTATTGTGATTTTGACTTATCCTAACAACTCAAAATAGATAAAACATGTTCTACATAATATCAAATTACATTTGACAATAATAATGAAATGAAATCGTAAAAGATGTAAAAACGCAGTCTTTCATTACGATTGATTTGTAAGACTGTCAAACTTTTTTGCTATAGAGTTTACTCTTCGATTAAAACACTAAAAATAGAAGTTTAATAGGTAACCTTTACACTCCCACTTGGTACATTGTACACCTGTGGAAATTAAATAACAACTTGAAATGTCAAAGGCAATTCCTTGTGAAATTTTAAAAATCGCCAACGGAATGTTTACATTTGTAAGCATTCCGTCAACATTTGTTGAAGGAGGTATTTGGTGATAATAATATCATGTCACGTGCGCGAGTTTTTGAATGACATAAACGGTTTTCTGATGGTCGGGAAGAGGTCGAAGCTGATGAACGTCCCGGTAGACCTGTGATTGCAAGAACTAAAGGAAACGTTCAGAAAACAAATGAAATTTTGCAGTAAGATCAACGTATGAGCATTCGGGTGATCATCTGAGTAATCAGAAATACTACAGAGAACCTAATCAAGCTAAGGGAAAGAGCAAGAAAGAAAGGACCGGACAAGTGAAATAACGAATTATGGATTATGTACCAGGACAACGCACCAGCTCGCAATGCCATACCCGTGAAGCAGTTTTTAGGAGATAAGCGCATTCCTGTGCTTGATCATCGTCCGTGTTCGCTAGATCTCGTACCGTGTGACTTATACGTTTCCAAAAGTGAAAAATTTAGTCTTTGAACATGTAAAAGCCAAAACGGAAGAGTTGTTGAAGAGGCTGACAACCGGTGAGGTGCAGTATTGTTTTGAACAATGGAAGACACGTGTGCAGCGGTGTATAGACAGGCGAAGAGAGTATGTTGATGGAGATAAAAGTTCATTATGAAATTATTTGCAATAAATCAAACATCTCACTCTAGTTTCGTTATTTTATTGCCACATTTTGTAAATAATTAGTACGTGGTATGTAATAAGTACATTTAATGGAAAATCAATCGCTTATTCGAAATCTCAAAAAAATTAATCAAAATATATTTTATTTTTTTTAGTTATATATATTATATACATATATATATATATATATATAATAAAAAACACAAAAAAAACAGTTTTTTTTTTCTCAATTTTCTCAACAACTTATTTAACATTAAAGCATTATTGAATTTCGTTTTTTACATTGATTACTAGATAACATGAAAAAAATATTTTTTTATATTGTTGTATCTATTTTAAAATCAGTATACAATTAACAATCTTCGCTAGAAAGGCGTAAAACAAATTTAGCAAATGTCGACTTATAAAAATAAGAAGTATTGTCTTAATATTTTTTTTTACAAATGTAATTGTGATGTTAAAATTTTGATATAAATATGATTTTCACTCCTGTTGAATATATTTTAATAAATATATTTGTTTACATTTTATCATAGAAATTATGTATAAAATTATATATTTGATAAAAAAATAAATTTGCAAAAAATCTGTACTTTTGTTTATGTATCAAATGTCGTAGATTAAATTAAAACTAATATAAAAATAGATCTTTTATTTAAAAATAAAAAAAAAAACATCAACAGAGATCAGTTTTAATAAAAAATATTTACTTGCATTTAACCTTAAGATACTTTCTTCTGAAGTTGTGTGTTTTGTGATATTTCATGTAGCAACAAATATCTGTACAAAATATACACAATGCTATTTATGTAAGATGTCTTAAGCGTTAATAATAATTTCGTAAATAGTAAACATTTATTGTAAAATAAAACATACTCAAATATTATATAACTTATTTAGATGTAAAAAAAACGAAGATACAAAAATAAAGAAATAGATATTTATGAAAAAAACATACCTATTAAACATTTTATTTTACAAATCGTTCAGAAATTTACCAATAATTTATAGATTACAAATATTTTTTAATGTAGAACTGCAATCCTGATTGCTTTTCAAATAAATCAACTCACATATTCACATATTTCAAGTTTCACATGGAAAATAAGAAATCTGTGACCCGAGTCGACTGAATCGAAATAATAACGATAATTCTACATTATTGCATCTTTTTAATAATAACAATTATGAAATTAAAAAACAATACAATTTTAGAAAAAAGATCAAAAATTAAGTTTCTAAATTAAACACAAAGCTGCCAAAAGCTGCTATTATAGTAAAATGACAACCTTACCATTTAAGTTAAAAGTACAATATTTTAAATTGATTGTTTTAATAAATAGAATAAGTAAATCAAGATTGACAAAAATCTCAACAGAGATGAAGATCGTCCTTCAGAAATGAACATGCATGTTAATACATGTTTTTCAAATTTACTATTCTGCTTATGTTTGATCATCCACGTTTCTTCAATTATCTGTTGATTTTTGTTAAGTAAATGAGCTGAAACAAACATGTTCTTCATATCTGCTGAAATATCCCTCGAGGGTTATATCAAATAGGTGATGTCTGTAAAAAAACGGCATTTTTCTGAACTACATTTGTTTGTCCATGTTGAGATTTTGGCTCTGGGAAGAGAAGAGGAGTTGCGCCTGTTGTTGAGACATTTGCATAGGAATGTATTCATTTGGGTCGACTATTTGCTGCAGCGATTGGTCGATGATCGCGCGCTGAGACTCAGTTGGAAACGCTGGACCATAAATATCCGCGGCTTCGGTGCTTGGTGATCCCTGGATGCTGTAAGGCACCGACACCTGGAAGGAAATAAAGGATTTCAGAAATCAATTTTCAATTTCGACATTTGAGGGTACTACTTGCAAACCCGGCAAAATCCAAAATTTAAAAAAAGTTACATATTAATGAGGAACTTCAGCCCTACGGGAAATTGGACACAAAAAATGTTTTCTCGCGCGCGGTAAAAATTACAGCATTTAATTATTCCCGCAAAGTTTCTTGAAAATGTACGAAAAAAATAATAAAAAATATTTTTATAAAAACGCACTACTTTGATTGACGTCACTGGTTCATACTCGTATGAACCAACAAATGATGCGAAAGTTCGGAAGGATATCCGGTTGATTTACCGTAAACGAACCAATGGGAAAAACTAACAGGGAACAACCTCTGATGTCTCACGCGGAGTTGTTTCAGAAATACAAAACTTAAAAAAATCATAGCGCTGATAATACGAAAAGTAAAAAAAATATTTTTTTGGCTTAGGTTAATAGTATTTTAACAAATAAAAAAAGAAAAAAAAGACACTGAACTTTCTTATTGAAACTTATTCAGAATACAATTTTTTACAACATTTTTTACATTGTCATTTAAAAATACGGCTTAATTTATAAGAGTTGACTTTTAAATTTTCGGCTTTGTTGCTAACATGGCAACCAATACTCGAGTATTGCAAAGTTGGTAATGTGTAAAATTAAATTTATTATTTCACTACTGTTTCTTGACACAATCATGCTTATGTCATCACTGCTTACGTATAAAATATTTATTGATTATAATAACAAATAAGTTGAAGTTAAGTATTCTATCAGTTTTTTGTGATTTGCTCAAAATAAAGAAAGATGGATTTTGCCGGGTTTGCAAGTAGTGCCCTCATTTAATCATCGGTGCGGCCATTATGCGAAGCAAAGTGTCATCGCATTCTTCCCAAACTAACCACTCTCTAGAGACGATTCAGAATACCACCCCTGGGCTGGAATTCCAAACGCTCTCGCGGCCGTAGAAAAACCATTTTTCTCATGTATTTACAAACAAAATACACGAGATAAAGTGTTTTCTACGGCCGCGAGAGCGGTTCAGAACACCACCCCTGGAATGATAAAACGTCAAAAATTAATGCGAATCGTGACGTATAAGGGGCGCGGCCAATGGAATGAAGCGTTTTCGCAGGAGTTCAAAATTATAAATTTTAATAAATATTTTTTATCAATGTTTGATTATGTCCAAATGCTTGCAGACTGGCTGGATTTCCTCCCTAGGGAGTTGTTCATATTTAAATTTATTTCAACAGAAAGGGAAAATTATTGAGAAGGGAATATGGAAGTCTAGGCATTTACAGGGCTTATGACCCGTCATTGGCTGGTTTAAGTGGCCACTTTACACACTGTAACATTCACCATTCTGCCTATATTTGAACATCTATATATATTCCTTCAATTCTTTCATCTGTTGATGTTAGTGAAGTTAAATAGCTGAAACCTTTATTTATGCCAGCCATACTTAAACCAGCCAATGACGGGTCATAAGCCCTGTAAATGCCTAGACTTCCATATTCCCTTCTCAAAATTTTTCCCTCTCTGTTGAAATAAATTTAAATATTTTTTATGTTCACAGAAAATTATTTTTTACTCGAAATTATTTAAAGTACATAATTATTGCAAAAAAGTAATATTTCCCTATTGTCGCTAAAGCTCCTTATCGTCGTCAATTTAATGGTTTTTTACTTGAAATAGGGAGAAAATACACAGATCTTCCATGTAACGTAGTTATGCAGAAAGCAGCCAGTCCACAATTTTGAAAAAATACAAAAAACTGTAATAATCACCTTTTGAAAATAGTGTCGATCACAAAAATGGCATTTCATAGTTTGCAGAAAACACCCACCGAACTTAAATTTTTTATGGTAGTTTAAAAACTTTTAAAACTAGTCCAATACGAAATTAGACTATTTTTTATTATACATATAAAAAACTAATGTATTCATTGTTAATTATTTGTCAGTCAAAAACGTTCCAACTGTTCTGTAGATTTGATTATTCACTCTTTTCACAAAGGTGCAATTATCTCAGTTTCACTTTTTTGTGGCTGGCTGCTTTCTGCATAACTACGTTTGATGCATAGTAAGGTTTGTTGGCTATCACGAGCAAACTTAATATTAAAAGCCGTCTGGGCGTATATAGACAATAAATAAACTACAGTGGGACCTCTTTTATCTTTAAACCCGATTTTCATTGTTTTCGTCATATTTGCGTCGATTTTCGTCATATTTTGATAACATAATCATCATTCCCTTTCCGCACCTGATGGTGCATAGGGCACTGCATCGGTACACACATCGCAGCGTATCTTGATATTTTTTACCACACGAAGGTAAGATGATCAGTCTTACGCTTCAGGAGCCAGTCCAGGGACTAAGAAATGTTAGAATATTTTTTACACTAGAGTGTAAAAACACCCTATTAAATAAACTTTTCATCTCAAACATGTCGGGAGTCGAGCCGTGATAGGCTCGCATGATAGGCAAATGCGCTAATCACTACATTACGAGGCCGAAATATTGCGTATTGTTTACTATTTTAAATATTCACTGTCCATTTTCTAATAGTGAGTTATTTAAAACTCATATTTAAATTTATTTCAACAGAGAGGGAAAAAAATTATTTTGAGAAGGGAATATGGAAGTCTAGGCATTTACAGGGCTTATGACCTGTCATTGGCTGGTTTAAGTGGCCACTTTACACACCGTGTAACATTCACCATTCTGCCTATGTTTGAACATCCACATTTCCTCAACTCTTCCATCCGTTGACTTTTGTGAAGTAAAAGAGCTGAAACCTTTATCACGTGGGTGAGATTCATCCGGCTGAACCAAATCACCTACTAGGCAACTTTCCAATTTTTATACTTCTTCTTTTACCAGGTAGTAATTCAACATGTTTGATTATGTCCAAATGCTTGCAGACTGGCTGGATTTCCTCCCTAGGGAGTTGTTCATATTTAAATTTATTTCAACAGAGAGGGAAAAAAACCTAGGGAGGAAATCCAGCCAGTCTGCAAGCATTTGGACATAATCAAACATGTTTATTTAAAACTCGTTCAAAATGGCCACCAAAATTGAAATATTTGATAAAGAACGCTAATTCTTCTTCCAACCAACTGAAAAAATGAAGGTGTTATTAGATAATTTAAGTTTTCATATTGCTCTAAAAAAATATTATTTATAAAGTATTATTGTAGCATTATTATTCTTTTTCATTACCTAGTTAAATACTAGCCACTTAATTTTTATGTTAAATTATTCTCAACTTTACTTTGTAGAATTTAGAACATAATACGAGTATTTTCTCATGTAGACCATCAGTAACAAAGGCGCAATTGTAACAATAGTGATTTACAGCAATTAAAATAGAATAAATTTTTTCATAGGGTTGTGGTCCTGTGGCTAGTGTCTCGGACTCACGGACCAAAGGTATGTGGTTCAAATCCCACTGTACCTCAACTTGATTCCTATTTTCTAATAGTGAGTTATTTACAACTCGTTGAAAATGGCCCTCAAAATGAAATATTGGGGTAAATCATAAGAACGCAAGTATTTCGTTTTAAAAAAAAAATTACATAAAAAAAACCATCGGTTAAAGGAGGGATGTAAAAAAATATATCGAAAATTGTATTAGTAAGGGCAAAAAATAAATACTGTAAAATGTTCGCAGTACCATATTACAAAGTTTCTAAGAGTAATCACTCACATGATTACATTTTATTCATTTTGTTCATTCTGTTCATTCTGTTCATTCTGTTTATTTTGTTATTTTATTAATTTTGTTTATTTTATTCACTTTTGTTAACTTTTGTTAACTTTTGTTCACTTTTATTCACTTTTGTTAGCTTTTGTTAACTTTTGTTCACTTTTGTTAACTTTTGTTCATTTTTGTTCATTTTTTGTTCATTTTTGTTTATTTTTGTTTATTTTTGTTTATTTTTGTTTATTTTTGTTTATTTTGTTTATTTTGTTTATTTTGTTTATTTTGTTTATATTGTTTATTTTGTTTATTTTGTTTATTTTGTTTTATTTTGTTTATTTTGTTTATTTTGTTTATTTTGTTTATTTTGTTTATTTTGTTTATTTTGTTTATTTTGTTTATTTTGTTTATTTTGTTTATTTTGTTTATTTTGTTTATTTTGTTTATTTTGTTTATTTTGTTTATTTTGTTTATTTTGTTTATTTTGTTTATTTTGTTTATTTTGTTTATTTTGTTTATTTTGTTTATTTTGTTTATTTTGTTTATTTTGTTTATTTTGTTTATTTTGTTTATTTTGTTTATTTTGTTTATTTTGTTTATTTTGTTTATTTTATTTATTTTATTTATTTTATTCATATTATTTATTTTTGCACCACAACATGCGAGAAGGCCCAATTACAGTGGTGAATTACATCACAGAATTACATTACAATTTACATGTATTACATCACATTTTCATGGATGTACCTTTTTTATTGAATACTTACCGACCTTACTGTGTGTCAATGAATAAAATTAAATATAATTTTAATGAACTAATAAATAACGGTTATCCTTCATACCTGCTAACTTTGTGATTGTCAATTCCAATTATTTCTTGATACGCAACTTTAATTAAAATCACCATTACTCGGGTAAAATTGATCGCTGATTGCTTCAGAAGTCAGTTAACCTATATTTTACGATTCTATATCGGCCAGTCATTAATTACATATCTTAGCTGACGAATGGGTACTTTGCAACGGAAATGGATAAACAAATAATTACAACAGGGATGGAGAATACCTTAAAGAAGGGAATATGGAAGTCTAGGCATTTATAAAACTTATGACCTGTCATTTGCTTGTTTAAGTGGCCCTTTACACACTGTGTAACATTCACTAATTTGCCTATGTTTGAACAAAGCACTCTTGCATAGTAGGCAAACGCGCTGACCATTACACCACGGGGCCGACAATGTTTGTATGCTTTTACGTTACTTTTATTATTTTATTTTATTACCAACCTTCTAAATGGAATGTCAAGTAGACGAAAGTGAGCATTTTCAATACCTCTTTCTGTTCGCATTCAATCGA
Source organism: Micrasema longulum (assembly GCF_059751315.1). Classification (NCBI taxonomy): domain Eukaryota; kingdom Metazoa; phylum Arthropoda; class Insecta; order Trichoptera; family Brachycentridae; genus Micrasema; species Micrasema longulum. Next base: position 349,813 of record NW_028278221.1, on the reverse strand, counting down.
GGAAATAAAGCTGCTAAAGCTTCTTGCGATATTTGCGCAGGGTATGAAGAACTTGTTGTTTAATAATGACGGAGAATACATTATTGTCTATTTTTTTGCAATTCTTTTTCTGTCCTGTGTCCTTCCTTTGAAAAAAAACGGACACATCGTATGTTTACACCTAAGGTTATAAGACAGGTCATATATGCGTTATGACCTGTTATTGTCTGGTTTATATGATCACATTACAAATAACGATGTCCATGTTTCAACGTCTTTACACATTTAAAAAAAAAAAAAAACAATTGATGTATTACTTTTTTACATTAATGATATGTCGCCTCTGGGTGTCAATCTATGGACGTATGACATGGTGGTACTCATACAGGAGTCGGCTCATCAGCTGTCAATTTCGAAAATACAAATATACAAAGGCTCAGAAATCAACAGTACGGTAAAGTCAGTAGGTACCTAATTATGTGTCTATTTTACAGATTTTACCTATTAAATAATCACGCAAAAAATCTGTCCATCTCTATCTTTCTCATTTTCGCAAATAAAGTATGAAGAATACGTAAGAAATTGACGAATGTAAAACGTAAAAGGATTTTTTTACTTGCTTCGTCTTGAAACGGTATATTTGACGTATTTGGTGGCAAATTGTAGAATTCGAATGACCGACCACAGCCTATCTAAGTGATTTCAAATGAAGAACACAAGAAGACAATCTAAAAGGTAATCGAAGAAAAACTTAATAAAAATGACGCAATGAAGCAACAGGTAAACAATTTGGAGGAATAAGGATAAAGGCGGAATATAAAATATCAATAGTTTTATTGAATAAAATGACTTACATTAATAATAGGCGGTTGAAGTCCATATCTGGCCATTACTAACTGCTCTGATACTCTCCTCAGCTCTTCTTGTTGGTGAACAATCATTTGTTGTAATTCTTCGTGTTTTTTCTGGAGCTGCAATATAATTTCTTATATCAATCAGAAAGTAATAAAAATAAACTAAATAAAGGATTAAATTCAGAAATAAGGTTAACTTGAAAATGATTTATTTCAAAATATTTTTTTGTCAGCAGAATTTCCTATATATGTTTTGAGACTGCATTTTTTAGTACCCACTCGTATAAACACCATTGGCAGAAATAGGGTAAAACCGGGTAATGCCGGTCAGGAGGTAATACCGGTAATTACAATATTACTCGTATTACCACGTTCCCGCGCACGCACACTTATAAAATGGGTGGCGTAACTATATCCCGTGCCGCTGCGCCGACTGTCGATGTCGCTCAGTTTCCAGCACACGTTTGGGATAAATGTGCATAAATTGTTTTCACGCCAAATTGATGTAAATTTTCGAGGTCAGACAATAAGAGGTGAGCTTTTTTTTTGTTACGTTTCTTACATTATTAGTTATAATTATTCTAGTCTAATTATCAAGCATTTCAAGTATTCTTCGATTTTGAATTTGTCTCAACAGGTTTTTAACCTAAAAATATATTTACAGAAATGTTGATAGGCAGGCAATTCCAGTCAAGTTGACCGGTATTATCCGCAAGTAAAATTAGTAGGTACATAGTCAGTTTTTTGGCTCATTTTAATTTAGTATTTCAGAATGTCTTAAACATGAAATAGACCACGTTCAAAGGCATCATGGAGCCAAGATCGGTTACATAAAGCTTTTAAACTAGTCGATGAAAGGAAACCGATTAGAGAAGCAGTTCGATCTACTGGCGTACTATTTTCAACGCTTTAGAAATACTGAATAACAATAACTGGAATAGCTCACAGCTAGGAAGACATCCAGTCTTCACAAGAGAACCAGAAGATAAAATGGCTTCCCAGGTTAAGTTCCCAGCGAAAATATTGTATGGCTGCACTTCGCTTCAGATTAGAAAAATTGTCCTATGCTAATGCTTTTTTTAATTATTATTTTTTTAGTATAGAAATTAAAGACGAGTGATACTTTAATCCACAAATTTGGAATATCCAGTGACCGGTTTCATCGCTTTCGCGACATCTTCGAGACTGGTATCTTTATTAAGGAGTTCAGTGTATTTATACAAAACAATAGTAAAAATGGAAATTCAAAATTGTATGAAAGTAAATTAAATAAAATTATTTTTATCTTAAGGATCAGTCCTTCCACATCTTTAAGATAAAAATAATTTTATTGAATTTACTTTCATACAATTTTGAATTCTCTATCCTTACCTCTGTTTTGTACAAATACACTAAACTCTCTAATAAAGATACCAGTATAGAAGAAATCGCGAAAGCGATGAAACCGGTCACTGGATATTCCAAATTTGTGGATTTAAGTATCACTCGTCTTTTATTTCTGTAATAAATTACAATGAACTTCCATCAAGAATTTTCACTTACAAACTTAAATGTTCCATTAATATGCTCTAAAAAATAATATTACTAAGCATAATTTTAATGAAACTCTTGAATTAGCTGGCAAGGGATCATGCTAATTGGGTCTGGGTGTGACTCTCCCGAGGGCTATATCTGCGACTTATATTTGAACAAAACTTTACCGGTATTACCAACCTAGTGATCGCTATTACCTGCTCTGGTGTTTAATACCGGTGAAATCCGTTTTTTTAAATTTTTTTACTATGCCGAAATTGAATAACTTATTGATCTCAATGATTATGATTATGTTTAAAGAATACTTAAAGTATAATAGGTAAAAAGTTTATTAAACAAATAATGATTAACAGCTGATTAGTGATTATTTCTCCTTAAGTGACCGGTAATATCCATTCTTACCCTACGAGATGTGTTCATAAATACTATTTAATACCGGTTTATGATGCTCCACTCCTGACCTGTTTCTATGTTTATATTAATTTATAAGTGGAGCATATGAATTATAAATTTATTTTTCTTATTTTATATTTTGTTATACTACCTGGACATACGAACCTTCGTAGATTACCGTATTTTGCGGACAATAAGACGCATCGCGACGACGCGCCCCAATATTTATTTATCAAACTTTAGAAAAAAAAGCACCTTAATTTTTGGTTCAATTTTCAGAGTTAAAAAGTGTGTCTTGTGGTCCGAAAATACGGCATATACACGATATTTATTATAATGTTGCTCGACCCGACACACGACACCCTTTATAATTGTTACAAACAGAATATAAGATCTTATGATTTTGAAATCAGATAAACAGTTATTTAAATTGCCATTGTTCTAACTGAAAGATTCTGTAGATACCTAATTAAAATTAAATAAATTAACTATCTATGTATGTCGACTTTCCACTGACATTATTTCAAACTCGAGTAGAAAGGAAGCCAATGTGTGTTCTAAAATATGCGGCAAATACATTTTTAGCACTCGTTAATTTGAGTGTTTAATTGAATTAAAATTATTGTTTTTTTAGTATTTTTGTTTCTTTCAAAGACACACATTTGTCTAAGTCTTTTATCCACCGTATCTCTTCGGATATCGACATCTTTCATGTTATTGAAAGAAAGTTCAAAGAGGATAGCTTTCATAATATACGACTGCACTCTGCAGGGTACTTTTATTTTACATTATTTCTTATTCAAATTCTATTGTTATTATTTTTCTAGTAACGCATTAGCTATTGAAACGTATTTTTTTAGTGCATATTAACGTATCGAATAAATAAATTTTAAACCTATTATACTAATGATTATTACACTAAACCATTATTATTATTATTATTATTAATCATAGTTTATTAACAAAATCAAAAATTACTTTATCTACTACATACACACTCAGGTAATAGATTTCTCTGAATCATGTCTAGTCTGCTTAACTAGGTACAACCTGTTTTAAGGCAGACATTTTTATGCAAAAATAAACAATAAAATTACTACCTACTAGTTAATCTACTATACAGTTGTACGATATTAATTTATTATTTAGGAATGTATTTTGAGTAAATTTTCCGATTTTTCTTGACCTTAACCAAGTAACGAATTTTTTACAAATTTATTAAATTAAATCCAGGTCATAGTTTTGCAATCTTTGGGTAACATATTGAATATTTTGGGGCCCAGAAACCTGAAATTTCTTTACCCGAATTCAGAGTTTGTGATAAACCCCATGACCCATCCACTAGTTTAACTTCTGGTAGTGTGGGGGTGTTTCTTTTGGGATTTGATAGAATAATTTACTTTCACAAACATTGTTATTCTAAAAATATATAATTGCCTTATATCTAAGATCTCAAATTCCTCAAATAACTTGATGCCCCCGGTACCTGAAGGGCTTTTTAAAAATTATTTTAATGATTGATTTTTGAGCAGATTCGAGAGGTTTTAATATCGATTTATTAGTGCTTCACCATCCTATTATGCCATAAGTTATAATTGAGTAACATAAAATAAAATATAGTTGTTTGAGTTTAATTAGGGATAAGATGTTACGTATCAACTTGAAGAAATGGGAATGTTTTCTAATTTTTTGTGTTTTATATTCTATGCATTCTGAATTAAAAGATATTTTGTCATTAAAATGAGAAATTGAAACGGTAACCGCAATCCGGTGGTTCCAGCCCTCCCTACATTGGCTGGTTCAAGTGGCCACTTTGAATATTGCATAAATAAAGGTTTCAGCTCTTTAACTTTAAAAACATCAACAGACGAAAGAATTGAAGGAATATAGATGTTCAAATTTGGGCAGAATGGTAAATGTTACACAGTGTGTAAAGTGGCCAATCAAACCAGCCAATGACGGGTCATAAGCCCTGTTGATGCCTAGACTTTTAAGTAATAACCTTCTCTAAAATGTTCTACATCTCTCTTGTAATATGTTAAAATAAACAGCTTCCCAGGGAGTTAAATCCAGTCCTTGTCTAAAAAAATTTGGACAAGCTCTAAATATTATTAGTTAGTTTTAGATTGAGAATTCACCTGTTCTTGCATCTGCGCTTGCACCGGTGTGATAAGGATCCCTACCTCGGGAGAAGGCGGAAGGGCTTGGAGTTGGGGGAAGCCGATGACGGGCTGGACCGGCAGCGCCAAGTATTGCGAAGGTTCCAGGTACTGTGGGTTATGAACCGGCCTGTGGACAGCCAAGTCCTGCGGCTGCTGTACGTCATGCGTCAAGTTACTCGGGACGATGCACGTGGAGTTCTGGTGACACTCACGAGACGAGGAGGCCTTCTCGCTCTGTCTTGATCTAGCTCTCTAGAAAAATTAGACGCGTGTTTTTATCAGGGAAAAAGTTAAGCCGATTTACGAAAAAACACGGGAACTTGAATTCAAAATGAATCAATACTGGAAAGTATACGTACTCGTATATACTCTAGGCATAGAATTAAAATAGTCCAAAAACCGCATACCGGCTCAGTACGCAACTCCTGATTTGAATTCAACTATGCCGTGTTGTGTCCTTTTAAAGGGTAGAAATACCGCTAAGATCTTAAGGAAACAGGATGCAATCACATTTCATGTGTAATTAGCAAATGAATGTGTATGTAGCAAATGTATTACTCAAAAATTAAATTATTTTTCCATCTGTCAGATTGTCGAAGAAACAAAATGAACATTTCGTTGGTGTTGCCAGGGTAGTATTTTTTTTACCCTACTTTGCTCATCTAATGAGAGAACTAATGAAAATTGGATCTCGGATTAAACAACTATATTGTGGACATTTCACCGACATTATCTTAAAAACATCTGATATTATTTAACATGATATAAAAATATCCGTTTTATGTAAAATTAAATTTGTTTTATATTTTATATTTGTTTAATTTTTTATAGTTTAAAGTTCATTAATTCAATTACTCTTATTAAATAACCCTTTACTTATTTACTCTGTTGTGTCAATCAATATTTTCGCGTGCACAATAAAATTTTAGAGAAATTAACAGATTCTTTTTTTTTACCTTACATTTGTGTTATAATTATATTTTTTCCCATCGTGCAACATTACGCGGCGACATCACGAATGCGCGCTGCGAAAGTGAAGCATAGTGGGGGAATTATTGGGCACAGCCCGATGTATTCAAATATGATTCTACGTTCCTTCTGGACTATTCTTAATTCTATGACTAATCATAAAGATTGAAGAAACGAAGGTTTACAAAATACATTTATTTATTATCAACTAGAGACGTTCACTAGAGGTGCACATTCATATCTTAAACGTTCACTAGAGGTGTGCATTCATATTTCATATTTTACACGTTTACTAGAGGTACAAATTCACAATATTCTAAATCTTACACGTTCACTAGAGGGGCACGTTCACATCTTACACGTTCACTAGTGGTACACATTTACATCTTACATGTTACATGGCGTAAAAATTCATATCTTACATGTAAGATGTATTAGAATTTTCGACTACGAGTACTATTATAATTAATATAACTGTTTTATAAAAAAATTGACAATATATTATATTAAATAGTACAATTACGCATTCAGTTTGTGAAAATCACAAAGTTAGTGCTTCAAATACAAATTTGAATACATTGTGTATCTATTTTATGAACATACGAAAGTATGGAAAATACAATACCTTAAACTGAAACGATCTTGGATCTGACTCATAATATAGGTTCTGAAAAGAAAGTAAAATTATTTTAACGGTGTTTTACAAAAAGGTAAATAAAAATTTTAATAATAAAACAATAATAACAAATAATTCTTTAAATTATTAAAAAACAGTAAATACAGTTATTAGTTTTTCATAGTACAGTTGGAAAACTCCAAGAGTTTTTTTGGGGAAGATACATTTTATTGACACAAAATAAATACATAAATTATATATTCAGTCAAAATGGTGCAAATATGAATTATTTAAGGTACCATTGGTCGATAAAATCCGTAAGCAATATTCAATTCTATAAATTCAATATTGATGGTAAAAAATAACTTTAAACTAAACTTTTCATTAAGATAAAATAAAATTAAACGTTAAACATTGTGAAAATAGTTATACGGATATACCTTGTATATCAAGGTGAGGAACTAAAATTATCGAGGTTCTTAATAAATTTAAACTTAAGTTTAAAATATTAAGTCATCAACCACCTTCATTAGTCGTTCCTTTCTAGAATAATATTTCAATGTTTCATTTAAAAAAACGTATGTATAAGTTTTTTTTTTGTTAAGCAACTCAAAATATTATTTTATTTAAAAGATTTATCACTATTTTGTGTGAAATAGAACCAGAATCCTGGACGAGTGTTTTCGACTCAATGGCGCCTTAGGTAAAAATTGTGAAAAAGGAAACCGAATAGAGAAAAGCCCACCTTGTAGTGTAGGGATTAGTTCTTTCGCATACTATGCTTGAGGTCCTGGGTTCGATTCTTGGGAGAGTCGACATGAAATATTTGTTTATAAGGTGGTTTTACACTGCAATATTTCATTGTCCCTGGACTTGTGGTACCCGAGGCGCAGGACTTATTTTTTTTTTTTTTATATATATATTTGGACCCCTGTATTTAGTAGCCTTACGTGTCATGTACAAGGCTAAGGTACTCGAAAAAAAAACGTTTTTGTTTGTCTTGGAAATGGGATTTTCGATCACTGATTTTGGTTTATTACCTTTATGAGTCCAATCACCATTGTTGCAAAGTTCAAGAACAATGGCGCGTGATAACTACTTTTAACTACAGTGTGGATATCTGTTAAGGATATTCCATCTTTCCTGTATTCTGCTTCAAGATTATGGCGTTGCAAACTGAAAAATGGGCACTTAAATAACAGATGTTCCATACTCTGTGAAGAAATATCATCGCATGGACAATAGTCATCATTCCTTAATTTAAACCTACATAGATAACTTCTCATAGCTCCGTGTCCGGTAAAAAATTGGGTCGTTTCGAAAGTACTTTGGTGATGATGACGGAAGTTTGCTGCGCAGGACTTCACCTTACCTTTTTGTAATAGACGATCGATATACGCTGCATTTTTTTAATAAATGCAAAGCCCTATGCACCATTAGGTGTGGATAAGCGTTCACTGTACACTAAAACGTGTTTTTACACGAAGGATACGTTTTACACAGTTCCGTGTAGAGGTGGTAATACAAAATTAAACAGTTTCACAAAAATAAATTAAACTACTCACGAAAAACTGAGGTACGAAAAAAGTCGGGATATTATTAAACGATATTGATCAATCGAATATATTAAACTTGTGTCCGATAATGAACCAAGAGCCTATATAACCAAAACAAAAGCACTGCTTAGAACTGCAGGAATGAAGAAATTGCACAGTATTCTGGGAAAGACGCTAAGGAACAGGATCAGAAATACTGTCATATGTGAAGCCTGCAACATCGAAGGTATCGCGAGAGGGGGCAGGAAAAGGCGACGATTCTGACGCAACCGCGTGGAAGGAGGAGATACCAAAAGACTTCATAACGTGGTAGCGAACAACATGCCAGAGGGTAGTCGTCAACCTGGAAGACCTTCAAAGAGTCGGCGAGACTATTGAAGTTCAGTGTCCCAGAAGACCTCTGTGTAATAAAGAGATCGCCGGTGTATAGGGTATGGGCACTAACAAAGCAATGTGTACGTACATAATATATGTTTATGTTCCTAGCGGCGCGAGGCGGCCGGCTCTATTCATTCGGGTTTTGCCTTCCTAGTCCTTGCTATTATAATTGCATTTAACGAACCAATTAATTGTAATCACTTGCGCCGGGAGTACTTAAAGATCCAGGCAAAGAATTTCACAGTACACTAACTTGAAAAATATCTGACCCCTCCTAAGGAGAGGGAGAAGCGTCAGATAGGAGCAGTTTCATAAAACAGCTCAATTTATGAAACGATAACTTTTACTGCTACTATTATCGAATAACTAAAACGCCCATATCTAATTCCGTATAAAAAAATATAAAACATGACATCAAATTACTTTAAAAATCTCATACGCCAATTTAGTAAAAGTGTGAAGTAGGGAATTATATCACTAGTATACATACATTATATGAATTATTAAATTAATGTTTAGAAAGAAAAAAAAATGTCCTGTGTAAAAAGAGATTCCAATGAATTCGTCGACAATTAGTTTAGTTACATATTTACCGAGCTATGGTATGTTTTGGAGGATAGTCTGGAGATGACAGAGTCTGCTGACATGGAACCCGTGTCGGAGCCCGGACCCGAGCTGTGGAGCATCGAAGACTGCCTCTCCTTATGGCTGGACGGTACAGGGGTGACCGTGAACCTGGCCATCTTGGGTGCCGCTTTGCATCGGATCCGTTCGCTCGTCTTTGCGCTGGAGTGGTTATTCGGGTGCAGTAACACATTTTGCTCCATGTCCAAGTGTTCATCCCCACCAAAATCTTGTTCGCAGTTCATCGAACCATTTTCTACGTCTTTTAAGATGTCGGTGTAACTGAAATGGTAAAACAAAATGCAATTTAACCTAAATTTAAAAAAAACTTTGTTTTTAACATCACACGAGTTTATTAAATAATGATCATAACTGTTTTCGGACAAAACACTTTTATATATATATTCAGTTAGGTTTCATCATCATTCCCTTTCCACGCATAATGGTGCATAGGGCACTGCATTGGTACACCAATTGCAGCGTATCTTGATCATTTTTGTTACACGAAGGTAAGATGATCGGTCTTACGCTTCAGGTACCAGTCCAGGAACTATGAAATATTCTAGTGTAAAAACACGTTTTTTTTAAATAAATGTTTCATATCAGCCATGTCGGGAATCGAACCCGAGACCTCTTGCATGGTAGGCAAAAATACCAAAAACAACTCAATATAAAAAAAAATAAAGACAAATATTTGATTTACATAAAACAAACAACTTAAATAACTAAAAAATAATTACGGTGTTTCCAACTCAAATCCCCTAAAGGAAAATCTAGTCCTGGGCTCGCATTGAAATAAATTAACATTTATTTTCAAAGTAAAATTAAGTTTTCCGTATGGAAAATAGAATACGTACACATAAAGTTTTATTTTCTAAACATGTTCAATTAAAGGTAACCAATGAAGATATTAAAATATAACACACAAATATACCTTCACATTTTCGAACAGAAGTGTCGATTTTACTTTATACCGTCTCGATATTTACCGATGAAGATAGCGTTTGTAATCGCTGCCCTGAACCTCTCTCTTAAATATTGATTTGTTCCTCGAGAGCATAAGGTAATTCTTAACGAAAATATGAAACTAATTATTCATTGATGGCTGAAAGGATTTTGTTTTTTTTTTGAGAAATCGTATCAGAATGTTTTTTTTTGCGTCGGCACTTTTTCCGTTTTTCAAAATGAATCATAATAATAAATATATATTGTATACCGTAACCTCCGAAGACGTCAGATAAAACTGGGCACAATTATAACAAAAATAAGATAAATTATTGCTATTTAATTTTTTAAATTGAATACTACGATAAGTATTTTAAAAAAAACAAAATTGTTTCAGTTTTGAGGTGCGGAAAACAGACAACGAAATCCCGATTTCGTCGATTTTAGTGAGGCATAATCAGTCCGATGTGCAGTTGTCTTTTTCGCACAATATCGGGGAGGGAACTGCGAGAGACTGACAGAAAAACCATGTTCAAATACCTATTCATAAAATTTCTCTGGTACCGCATATCCACTTAATACGCTCTTCCAAAATATGAAGCACCTCGGTACGATAAAGGAGAGATGCCTTTGAGCAAAAGTTAAATGGTTGCCTCGATGTAGCTGGTTTAAGTGGCAAAAATTCCATTACTTGTCAATTTGGACATTCTCATAATATTGTTAGTAGTGTCGCTTTATCATCTTATCTTCATGTAACCAAAAAGATCAAGATACGCCGTGGTTGGTGTGCCAATGCAGTGCCCTATGCACCGTTGGGTTCGAAATGGAAATAATGAATTGATGAAATTAGGTGTTATTTCCCATACCTGATTACACGATGCGTACAAACAACGAACTCCGGCTTGGAGTTCCACTGATGATATGTAATATAAAATCTTGTTTGCAACCAAATCCACTGTTGTCCTTTGGTTAGAAATCTATAGAAACACGACGTTCCTTCTCCCTTTTGCATCACTAGAAAAAGGCCAAGTAAATGCGCTTAAGTCAGCATCACAATATTACCAAAATTCTCTTGAAAGAGTCCAAAAAAAATTCGTGAGGTGTATAAATTTTAAACATAGAATCAGTCATGAATTTTTAAATTACGATTTTTTACTAAAAACATTAAATTTGTTTAAACTTAACGATAGAAGAAAAATTAAAGACCTTTTAAATTTATTCAAAATTGTAAATTCAATATGGGATTGCCCTGAACTTTTATCTCTCATTAACTTCAGGGTGCCTGGAAGAATGACTAGACAGGTGCCACCGTTTTGTAGCAACAATTCACGGACAGTGTATATTTGAACTCAGCAATAGTTATTCCCACGTATCTGATATATTTAGTGTAGGGTATTGTTCCTATAGAACAAACCTTTTGAACTTTTTGAAAGATGGTGAATGGTAATTATATTTATTTATTCATGCATTTCATAATATATACAGTTTTTTGCTCACTTTGCCCAGCTGTATAAAACAGTACTTATGATTTTCTTGTTGTATTACTGTAGAATGTTTTATTATTTAATTTAGTTTTTTACATTTATTATTGATTTTTTTTAACTTTCTACTGAATATGCTTAATAATTTTTAGGTTTATTTTTTTTGGGTATAAATAAATTTATGTTTTTTTTTAAATATTAAGCCAAATATGTTAGTATTATAAATTTTTGTGAAAGGCAGATTTGCCGTTTATATTAATAAAATAAAATAAAAATAAAATTACCATTATTTTAATTTTCTTTATTTCTCAGAGCAATGAAAAAGTTTAGTGGCTTTCTGATATTTGTTTTAATCAATTAATCAACTTTTAAACTAATCATTTTTCATATAAAGTTTATATTTGAAGCACTAACTTTGTGGTTATTCATTATAATAAAATAAATAAAACAACTTTTTTGGTTAAACAACAAATTAGTGGTTAAAAACAAAGTTGTTTTATTTATTTATTTTAAATTAACTAATTTAAAATTAGTGGTTAAAAACAAAGTTGTTTTATTTATTTTATTCATTTTAATCCTTTTTCTTTCAATTTAATTTTTATGCATCGTATTCTCTTTTAAAGTTTTGTAATTCTGAAATTACTTCGCGTGTGACGTCTCAAGATCTCTTCCGCTTCTTCTCGATCAGTTCTGCCGATTGATCCGTTGACGTTTAGTTAACCGGAAATCTCCCACAACTTTCTATCATTGGTTGATTCATATGAACTAGTGAAATCGTTCAAAGTAGTTCGTTTTTAGTTTTAAAAAAAATGTTTTTTTTCGTACATTTTAATGCTCTAATTTTTCCAAAATTTAAAACCGTTTTTCCCTTATTATAATTAAAAAACAGTTCTAGGAAAAATTAATCTAATTAAAAACATATGGCACAATCTGCATTGCGAAGTTTTTAAATATTTGTAAATAGTCCTAGTGTGACAAAAGCGATTTGTTCTTAGATTGATAACACGCCTATGGCTAATAGAGTCGCCCATACGGACAAAAACGATTCTACGATTAATAACCACGAAAATAGTTACAGCTTACAGCTATACAACGGGTCGTAGGTATTCGGGTCGAGAATTGCAAGCGCAAACCGAAACCGTCTGTTATTAAACTAAAAACCTAACCAAAAATTTGGAACACTTTTGTTCTATCCAATGGAGTAAAAGGGCATCTCTATAAAATTATTACTCTGACGATTTATTTGTATTTGTGACGTATTTGGAAGTCTAAAAGGGATTAAAAGGTACTTCTTTATTTTATAGTAAATAAAAAAGGAAATAGAAAATATATTTTTAAAAAAACATAAAAGAGTTAATACCATTGGTTTGAATTCAGGATAGTGCGTGTTTTTTAAAAGAAGGACAATTTTGAAAGTTTGGGATCAAAGAAATATTATCAGTAAAAAAAAAAGAATTAAAATTTTTCGGGCTTATAAAATATGCATGTCTCTGTGCTAGCCTCGTTTCACAGTGTGGTTTTTCTAACACACGATTCCTTCTTTGAATTGATCTATTTGAATTACTTGTAAATACATTTTGGTTCTTAAATATATATTTTAAACATTGAAAACAATATAAGTTTAGCTTCCTGGAACAATTGGAAAGAGGGAAAAGTGCGATTTTTTTTAAGCATTATTTTTAAGATAAATTTTTGAACAGTTTCTAACGGTTTAATATGGTTGTTATAAGCTCCCCCCCATCCAATTTTTCCATATGAAAGCGATGACTGTACAAGTGCATAATATACTATTTTAATAGTATAAAGCTGGGCGTAAATACTTAACTGTTTGACCACATAGGTTAAATATCTCAGTTTATTAACAATTATTTCAATCTATTATCTATTCTCTCTGCCTATTTCTATGGGGATAGTTTGTACGTTTAAAATAAAATGGGGGTTTTTGTACTCACGGGCTTCGTGGCATGTCACCACTTTTTCCAAATCATCAAAGTGATAATAGTCATAGCCAGACGTCCCTAATACTTCGAAAGGTAAGTATCCAATGATCGGGGGTGCTCTGTGATCCAAGAAAAGAAATTTCCATTCCAAACTGTGTCTTGAAGTGAACTCACTTTTAGTGCAGTCTATCACCGACATTTCTCTAATGAGCAGGGGTGTTGTGAGTCGACCGGTACAAATAAATAATGATCTGAAAACAGGAATGAGTGAGAGTCTTGATAAAGATATTAAGCCCTGTGCCCCGATTAAAATGGGAAGTTAACATTTATCTTCAATTGTATCTACAAAGTAAAATTAACATAAACATATTTAATTTTTGGTTACCGACAAAGATACTTTAAATGTTCAAGCAAATATACTAATTTTTGTACACAAATATCGATTTTTCTTTACATACTGTCGAACATAACTCAGTTAATTTCTCATTGTAATCGGGGCCCCGGATCTTATACTAAATATTACACCCTAAAAATATTTATTTATTCATAACATAAATTTACTTTAGACAAACGATTTGTAATAATTCGTCATCATTCCATGTCCGCTCCCTAGTTGGAGCATATGGCATCCACAAAAAGTCTCCATGGATCTCTATCGGCTGTCAGCTCCTGTGCGTCCTCCCAAGTTAGGTTCGCGTCCCGTAGTTCTGACATAAACTGCCGCAAACAGTCAGCGGTGGACGTCCAGGACGTTGAGAACCTGATGCCTTGTAAAGTAGGCAAATGTAGTCAAGGCTCTCAGGAGGCAACTGGCTTGGCCCAGCCAAGCGTATCGCCTCCGCTTGATGACAGTTGTCACTGGAGTTTGCTGCGACCGATCTCTTATTTCTACTATGTTCACAAAGTAAAACCACCGCGCACCCAAGATTCTTCTGAGACACCTAATCTAAAAACTCAGTTCTTTACTGTTTTGGCCCCAGTGAGGTGCCACGATTCGTATCCATAGAGGAAAATAGGTGTAATGCGGGCGGCATTTGGTTTTCACTGAGTATATGTCTGTAATAATTACACCATTGAATCTTTAATACATATTCAGTTGACTGATAAAACTCTCTAAATGAGAAAATTTAAGAAAACCAGTTAAAAGTTATCTATTATTTTTCGAGCTTTATCAACTGATAAAATTCTTCGAGGCCTAGTTTTAGAGTTAGCGTGTATAAATTCACTAAAAGTACTTTTTTATATTATTCTGAAAAATATTTTTTTCGAAATTTCATTTACTGAAACAATTCAAAGGAACTAAGATAGTTTCGTGAGTATTTATCATGTCCAAAGTATGAAGAAAGAAGACTGAAAGAGACTTTTATTGAGTCAAACATTCAAATAGATTTTTTCAGTATAGGCAACAATGCATTTAAAGGGTTTTATCAATATACCGATGATTTAGTCGTTTTAATGTTTTTCTTTTAATATTAGTTAATGGCGCATTTATGTGCCGGGTAAAATGCTCTATAAGAATTAATTAAAGGCAAATTATACGACATCTTGCTGACATAACTTTATTAGCATAATATGATATTCATGCTAAAAATAATCTAACGTTTTTCACAGGGTTTGTACTGTAGTGAAGAAGATGTTATTTAAATAAAACAATTTTGTACAAATGCGCAGTACATATAAATTACGAGATAAAGATAAAATAAAAGGAACAAAATAAATAAATAATAATAAACAAATATTCGTATTAAATATAGGACATACATAAGCATATTATTATGTATACTCTCGTAATAATAATACTGTATGAATATAAATCTCATTTGTAAATAGTTTAACACATGTGTCTTAACTTGAAGTCTGAATTTTAATATGATATTTATTTATTTAATAAACGCACAGATTACTCTTAAAATTTGCCAGTGCCAATGTTACATATTTAAAAACTACATATATATTTAAACTTATGAAGGGGGGGTAAGGAGGATATCACCGACAAATTTGATTGATTTTGATAAATTCCAATTAAAGTTTGAGGATAAGAAGTTTAGGAGAGTGAAGAAGGGTTTGCATGTTAGTAGGAAGGTAGGAGTGTTTTGATATTTCAGGAAGGAAGGAAGGGAATATTGTAAAACATATCTTAAATCTAATATTTTAATATTCTTATTATTATTACATATTCATATTATACAGGGTGTTATTTAAACCCTGTCACATCCGAAACCACGATGAGCAGTATAGGCAAGAAGACATATTAGTATATTTAAAAAAATATTTAGGACGAAGAAATTTTTTTTAAATAAAATATTTTTAAAAAAACAAATGGTTGCTTACTTCTGCAGGGAAGAAGCGAGGGGGGCGCGGCCGTGCGGTTGACGATGTGTCGAAATACCCCCTCCTCGTTTCTCCCCTGCAGAAGAAAGCAACCATTTGTTTTTTTCTATATTTTATTTTTTGAGATTTTAGTCGCTCTAAAAATTTATTTTAATGTGCCAATATGTCTTCTTGCTCATACTGATCGTCGTGGTTTCGGATGTGACAGAGTTTAAAGAACACCCTTTATAGAAATAGTTAGCTTTATAACAGGTATTTACGTATAGAAAAAAACAAAATCACAAAATAGCTTAATGTATAAAGGGTTAAAACTGTATGATGAGATGCCTGAAAGTATGAAGAATGAAAGAAAACTTACGGATTTAAAAAAAAAACGTTATGTTTATTGTAATAATGTAGTTATGTAAGAAATATTTAATAAGTATTTGTTATAATTGTAAATATATTAGTTAATATACAATGTAATATTAACTAACTTAAGTAAATAAATAAATAAATATAATGGAGCTGCAAGGAATATTTTCTTATACTTTTTTGTATACATATTTTCCGAAAATGAGGATTTAAGATTAATAATTATTTATTATTCTTTATTATTTGAGAGTATTTATACACTAGTAATATCTATGTAGACAATAATATTTTTTATTGTAGTGTAGTGTGCAATTCGGAGTAAAGTTCCGAGGTTTTTTAAATTAGCTGTTTTTAAAAATATATACACAGCATACTCACCATAGTATTTAATTTTCAAATAATATGAATCAGTACCTATGCAATATATGTTAATTTTATTTTATTTTTCATCCATCGAAAAGTCTTCTGCATATTGAGTTAGAGCGCACCTATGTGGTCTAATGGTGGAATATTGGGGTTGAGAATATGACAAGGGTTAGAAAATACTTTTTTTATTTACCTTGAATAGTTATTATCCTCTGCATTTGAATTGAATAGACTCCCCGGGGAAATCTCTCCCATCTCCCGAGAGTCAATATTTGACCCTAAAAAATAATAAAATTAAATATACAAAATATGTTAATACTAGAATGGGTCAGACTGATAAAGAAAGTTATTTGGCCTATCATTTAAATACTTAGAAAATCATCATCCCCCTTCACGCACTCCGTGGTTCATTATCAAACCAAATGCCCCGCAGTTCGATCATATGTTACATGAAGGTACGGTGATCAGGCTTACGCTTCAGGTGCCAGTCCAGGGACAATAGACAATAAACAACAAAAAGTTTATTTAGAGACTTTTTTCAATGTTTGTTTTTATTGAGCTGAGGAGTTGCATTACATTTTATTTGCGAAAAGAAATTTCTGCGGCAGAAACGTTGAGAATATTGCAGAAGGCTTTTGATAACCAGGTTTTGCCACAATAAATGTTTACAGGTGGTATAAACAATTCAAAGCAGGCAGAGAAAGCGTTGATGGCAAAAATCGCCCCGGACGACCATCAACACCAACTGATGAACAGCACGCCAAGTAAATCGAAGATCTGGAGCTCAAAAATTGTCGATTGACAATAAGGTACCTTGCTGATCCTGTTTACATTTCATTTGGAGCAGTCCAGACCATTATGAAAGATTTTTTGTCTCCGAAAAGAGTGAAATCTCGTTTGGTACCAAAAAGACAATTTTTTGGGAAAAACAGCGTCGCGTTGAAGTCTGTGAAACAGTGCTTTTTGACTATCAGGATAAGATTAAATGATGATAACTGGAGATGAGACTTGGATCTACGCATACGACCCGGAAACAACCAACCAATCAAGCGAATACCGTACACAATGTGAGTCAAGACCGAAAAGATGGCGCCAGCGTCGTTCAAAGATCAAGATTACGTTAAAAATTTATTCGTCGAGACTATTTCGCCAAAGATTCAATTCATATCGTTCCACAACCATCGTATTCGTCTGATTTTTCAATTTTTAATTCATTTATTTAAATATAACGTATACATTACAAACATACGTTTAATACGTACATATTATAAAAAATTTAAAAAAATACATGAAAGAGATTCATGTCAAAGTAGTAGGACAATCCTGCTCCGGAAAACCCCTTCGGGTACATGGAACAGATCAATATCCGGAGCGATGTTGTTCAGCATAGCGGTAGCCCTTCTAACAGGCATAACCATCTGCAGGTTAGTCCTGTATATCGGAAAATGAAACAATCTATGCGGACACTGTCTTGGGTAATTATCAGGAACATACAAATCAATGCTCATCATCTCAGAATCATCGATTATACCGCGCAACAATCGATAAAAATGTGTAGTCAAATACACATTCCTTGTAGTCTCTAAACTGTTGTAGCCAAGCATACCCTGGAGAAACTCGGTCGGATAGAGCCAAGGATAATACCCGCACTCTCTCATGTAGAGATATCTCTAAAACTTCTTTTGGATTTTCTCTATCATAAGAGAGTACTTCAGTTCATGTGGCCCCCAAATCATCGAGCTACTCTCGAGTTTTCTTCGCACCAAGAAGTTGTAAAGAGTTCTCAGTACACGGGTATTTTCTCTGGCAGTACGCAGAACGAATCCTAACATCTTCAATGCATTATCACTGATTGTCTCTGTGTGTTCATGAAATGTCAGGGTGCTCACAAATCTAACGCTTAGATCCTTAACATTTGACGTTCGTATCAGATTCTGGTCATTCATTTTGTAGCGAAAAAACTGAGTTCTTTGGGCCCTAGTGAAAGACGTGACCGAACACTTGGAAACATTAAACCTAAGTTTGTTACGCCTGCACTAAACACCGTGTGACTTTTGGCTTAAGACACCGCTCCGGGGAGGACACCGTTTTGACACGATTGAAGAGATAAAAACCGAATCGGTGCGCGCTTTAAAAAACATTCCGAAAATCTACTTTAACATTGGAGAAAACGTTGGCATAAGTGTACTGTATCGGGAGGTGAGTACTTTGGAAGGCGATGAAAAAAATTAACAAGAGTAAATAAAGATTTTAAAAGTTATAAACAATTTCTCCTTATTCTTTTATCACAGTATTATGTTAATTAAAAATAATGTAATATTATACCTTCTAAATATTATTCATCCACAAAACATAAACAATTGGTGTATTTTTTATTATGGTTAGGTATTCGTCATCATAATTCCATTATTTACATTTACTGGTGCATAGGATAATAAATTGGTACACCAATTGCAGCTAATCTAGATCATCCTGTTACATAAAGGAAATATTTAAGATTGTAATTTAAGAAAATAAATACTATGAATATAAATTTGTTGCAACAGAGACGGAAAACAGTTTTGAGAAGGGAATATGGAAGTCTAGGCATTTACGGGGCTAATGACCTGTATTGGCTAGTTTAAGTGGCCACTTTACATACTGCGTAACATTCACCATTCTGCCTGTATTTAAACATCTACATTTCCTCAACTCTTCTATCTGTTGACTTTTGTGAAGTAAAATAGCTGAAACCTTTATCATGTGGGGAGTTTTATCCGGTTGAACCATTTCACCTGATAACATTTTTTTTACTTCAACTTAAAGTGTATCCAACTCTTTTTGTGCTATGACAACTAGAAGTGTCGACATAATGAAGAAAAGAGCTCTGCGCTGGTTTGGACATGTGGAGCGAATGGACAGCGAAAGAACGGCTAAAAGGATCTACAATGCAAATGTTGATGGATGCAGAAAACGAAGAAGACGGATAAAGATACGGCACTATCAAGTCCATCAAATACTTGAAGATGGACATGTCAAGAGTAGGAATAATCGGCGTGCGTGCATAAGAAGATACATGAATGTAGAAAAAGGGAGTCCTGTATGCAAAGACAGAGTGATGTGGCGTTCTTTCTTCTCTGCCTACTACTACGGGGAAACGGCATGATGGCGGCCTCCGTGGTGTAGTGGTCAAGACGCTTGACTCTCGCACGGAAGTTCGAACACAAAAAATAAAAATGTGATTTTTCTCAAGCCTGGGTAATCTGTGATGTAATTCGCCTCTGTAATTAGGCCTTTTGGCCTGTTGTAGTGCACAAAAAAAAAAAAATTAAATGAAATGAAAAAAATGAATGGTTTGTTTTGATTATTTTTGTTTTGTTTAAGTTAAGTGAAAAATCTAAACCTTCATTGATGATTTCCATATTCCCTTCATAAAAGAGTTTTCCCTCTCTGTTGCAATAAATTTCAATCTTAATTCCCTAGGGAGTTAAATCCAGCCAGACATGGCATAGACATATAAATACGTTTTAATATACTCAAAATATTATTGATGATATTTATGAATTTTATATTATTAGTAAAATTCTATTGAAAATTACAGTTGCTTTAAAAAACCTATTATAGCAAATCATGGCTTATTCACTGTGTCCAGGCGGACAAAGAATGGCTGCTCTCAGGTAAAAATCCTGAATAAGGAAACCGGGTAGAGATAAGTCCGCCCGGTTGTGAAGAGGTTGGCTCGTTCGCCTACCATTCACGTCCTAGGTTCGATTCCTGACAGGGTGGACGCGGAATATTTATTTCGAAGGTTGTTTAAACGGCAATATTTCATTGTTCCTGGACTGGCACCCGATGCGTAAGACTGAGCTCATTACCTGCATGTAACATACTGCATTTGGTTTACAAATGCAGTGCGCTATGCCCCTATTTATGGAGAAATGGGAATAATGATGCTCATAGAAAATAATATTATGCAATTAAATAGGGCTAGTACAAAGGTAGGGGAATTCAATTAGCACATTACATACTTATAAAATTTAAGCATATATTTACTACAAAGGATAATAATAACACTATATTAATAATAATAATAAACAAAAAAAAACAAAACAAACCATCACGCCGTTTCCCCGTTAGGGTAGGCAGAGAGGATAGAACGCCACAACACTCCATATTTGCATACAGATCTCGCTTCCTCTACATTCATACATCTTCTCATGCACGCGCGCCGATTATTCCGGCTTTTGACATGTCCATCTTTAAGTATTTGTTGGATTTGGTCATGCCATGTCTTTCTTGGTCTTCCTCTATTTCTGCATCCATCAACATTCGCATTGTAAATATTCTTAGCCGTTCTCTCGCTGTCCATTCGTTCTACATGCCCACAAACCAGCGCGAAGCTTCTTTCTTGATTTTGTCGATAATGCTTGCCTCAGACTTACATAATGTACGGATCTCAACATTTGTGCATCTATCGTACATAGTTTTACCACACATTCGCCTGAGAGATCGCATTTCGACAGCATTCAGCCTACTTTCATGCCTGTTTTTCCAAGTCCATACTTCGCTCCCATACATCAGGGATGAGACCAGGACTCCGTTGTGAACTGCCAATTTTGCCTCTTGTGACAAGCATTTATTTGCCAAGGTCGATTTAAGTGCACCGTTTACTCTGTTCCCGGCACTCACCCTCCTTTCAATATCTTTCTCAGTCATTCCATCCCTAGTGAACATACTTCCCAGATACACAAATTCCTCTACTTGTTTTAGTAAAACTCCATTCACAGTGATTTCACATTTAGTCATACATTCATAATAATAATAATAACACAATATTATATTTATTGATATGTTTAAACTGCTTTAATAACTTACCAAAGTATCCAATAAATTGTATTAATTCATAATATAATGGTTCGTTTTGAAAATACAAACTACCTCTTCGTAAATGGCAGAAAAACGTGGTTTGGTTATCTAAAAAGAAACAAAGAATAAAACGTAATTACATATAATATACATTTTAATTTAATTTCATTCATGCAACTGAACTATTTTTTATATATATTTTATATTTGTAGCACTAACTTTATGGTTATTCATTTTAATAAATTAAATAAAAACAGCTTTGTTTTTTACCACTTATTTTTTATTTTTCCTACCGACCGGTTTCAAAGCTATACACGCTTCTTTATCAAGGTATACTTAACCAATTAATTCTAACCTATTTTATTTTGTCAGTGCTGCGCATGAAACTAATAAATCAAGTATTTTTGTCTTATAAGGGTGGGAAGCGTAATGTGAGATGAGATTAAACTGTAATGATCGCGACTCATTTATTTATTGACACTTTATATACATATACAATAAATATACATATAAGGGCGGGCATATTGCCTTAAGGCAATTTCTTCCTACCTACCCAAACCGTTCAGTTTGAGAAAATTATAAATACATGGACATATTGAATCTTACAATTTTATACAAAAATTAAAAGCAAAGATTAACAAAAATAAATATATGTAAAAAAAAAATAACACTTTACTATGAAGAGAGGAGAGGGGATGGGAAGGAAAGAAGAAGGATAAAGGAACAATTTAAATATTAAGATAGTGACATTTCAATCTTGACTTAAATGTAAATAAAGAAGGGGCGTCTCTAACATTAGTGGGTAGATTATTCCACAATCGAGCGGCTACTACTGTGAAAGAGGAGGCAAAAAAATTAGAGCGATGACAGGGTATTAAAAGAGTTCTCTCGTTACTAGAACGAAGAGATAGTCCGTGTTGTGAAGACTCATTCTACATTGAGAGAATAAAAGACACTTTAATATTAGAGTAAAAGAACATTTAACATTTTTTTCTGAATTTGTAAACCACTGATAGAAAATAATCACAATTTCAATAAAGACATTGGACCAAAAGTTCTACATGTTGAAAATAAAATATTAAAATTAGACAACTTGGAAATCTGAGAAATTAAAAAAGCGATTCCTAATAAGAAAAAAATATATGTAAAAAAAAAAACAATATTTTCCTTAGTCTACTCCTGTCTAATTTCAAAGATTGTACGCATCTCATATTACGCTTCATACGCAGCATTAAAAAAACAAAATAGGATGTAATTCATGAGTTAATTATACCTTGATAAAGAAGCTTGTATAGCTTTGAAACCGGTCGGTATCAAACACATCAAATGGAAGGCGATCAAACTACTCTTCAAGGAAGAGTTTTACGTTTTGACCCATTAGTTACTTTGTAGACGTCGCTCAGTATGCAACTCCCGATTTGAATTAAACTAGGCCGTGTTGTGTCGTTTTAAAGTGTAGAAATACTGCTGGGAACCTAAAGAAACGGGATGGGATCACATTTCATGTGTAAGTAGAAAATGCATTACAAAATGAACAAATTGTTAGAGTTGCTAGGGTAGTCAATTTTTTTACGCTACTTTGCTCATTTAGAGAGAACTAATACGAATTGGACCTCTCGGATTAAACAACGCTGTGGTAGACATTTGACCGAAATTATCTTTAAAACATAAAATATTATTTAATATGACATAAAAATGTTCATTTTACGTAAAATATTTTTTGTTTCTTAAGGTTCGAAGTTCATTAATTATATTACTCTTATTAAATGACCCCTTGCTTATCTACTCTGTTGTGTCAATCAATGTTTCCGGTGTACAATAAAATTTTAAAGAAACAAATATTATCATCTTACATTTTGTATTATGATTATATTTTTCACGATCTGGCAACATTACGCGGCTACTTTACGCATGCGCGCGGTGAAAGTGGGAAAAAGTGGGGGGTTTTTTGGACACAGTCTGATGTTATTCAAATATAATTCTATGCTCCTTCTGGACTATTCTTAATTCTATGATTACAATATTGTTAGAAAATGGTTTAAATTAACGTGTTCTCTTGAATAGATATCTAACCTGCGCATTTTCATAAATAAGTATTGCAGAAAATGTATGTTATCGAATAACTGTCCTCTCATAAAAATTGAAAGATATTTTATTATTATGAACACACTTCAACGAATTCGACCTAAATATTTAAGATGCTACTTTGCTACAATATTTTAAAAGTATTGTCTTACCTTTGTCGGGCATACCTTGTATTCCAGCAAAATTATCGCTTTGGTTTTGCAAAACATCAAATAAGTGTTTCTTGTCATCATCGTATGTAATATCAAATACGGAAGTATTTAAAATATCGTTCTGTAATATGTAAATTATTATACATGGTTAGAAGAACAAGAAATCCATATTGAAAGGAAATAACATGATTATAATATACATATTCATATCGCATCAAAAAGATACTGGTTTGTATCCTTCGCACAAATAAAATGTGTGTCTTTATTAAATGATGGAAATTAAATATGAAAAAAGGTTTTCCTACACGCGGTAAAAATTAAAGCATTTAATTATACGGCGAAGTTTTTCTATAATGTATTAAAAAAATTGACTACTTTGAAGGACGTCACAAATTCTTCTAAATAAACCAATAATAGAGTGTTGTGATAGATTTCTGGTTTACAGGAAACTAACTCACCACTCACTGAAAAGAACTTGTGGCGTCATACGCGGAGTAATTTCAAAATTACAACACTTTAAAAAAATCGTAGCGATGATAATAAGATACATAAAAATAAAAATGTATTTTTGAGCCTAGTTTGATAGTCTATTCTAGTCTAGTCTACTAAGAAAAAAATATGTCGTAATTACAATAAAACTCCAATTATCCGGATTAATGAGCCATACGTTATAACATACAAATGTATTTAAACGTGTCCAGGGCTGCTATTCTGAACGCATTTATAGCGCGGGATAGCGCGTACTTACATATTAAATACGCATATTACTTTCACAAAGAAACGCGATGGCCGCTAGCGCCTTTTTTATTTGTTTTTGTAAAATGTCCTTTATTGTTTATTTCTTGATAACGATTCTGATATTTGTCAATTCGGATATTTGGCAATTCGGATATTTGGCAATTCGGATAAACGTAGTTCTACTGAAACTACTTTCATACATTTTATTTAAATGGTTGCATTATTCCATAATAATATGAAAAACAGTTGGAAAATTTTTAATATGGAAAAAAAATGCATTAATTCTATAAAAATAACATAGAAAATATAAAAAAAATTAAAACATAAAATGTAAATAAAAAAACTAACACATCGCAGACATAACGAGTATTTGACAATTTAACAATCGTAAAATTTACTCTAAGACCGAAAAACATTTTTTTTAAACTGGATTTATCTCATTTTAATTAATCAGACAAAAAAAAATTAGTAGGTAGCGTGACCAATATCAAATAGTATTCTATGTTTTACAGTGAAACTGATAATTGACATTTTATAAATTTTACTTAGAACAATACTTAGAGTAATAACCTAATAGAGTCGCCCATACGGAGAAAAACAATTATATGATTATTGACTACGGAGATAGCTACAAATTACAGCAATACAACGGGCCGTAGGTACTTGGGTTGAGAATTGCAAGCATGAAACCATCCGTTACACGTTTGTTGTTAAACTCAAAACCAAACTAAAACCAAAAATTTGGAACGCTTTTGTTCTGTGCAATAGAGATTAAGGGCTTCTCTAGAGAATTATTACTCTGAGGAATTATATTATTTTTTCTTAAATAAAATATTTGAAAAAATTCTACACCATGAATGAAAAAGCAGAAAAGCCCCAAGTTGTTTTTACGAGTATATTTCAATTTATTTATCAGTATATTTTAAATAACCTACCTTGAAAAAAAATCTAACATTTTAATTGCATAAAAAATATCAATAAAGAGCGATTAATTCGCACATAATTTACTCATTAATTAATTAATTCGCATATTGCAACATAATTTTAATACATATATTCGCATTGAAAAAGGAACATAAACAAAAAAAATTTGACTAGGATCTATAAGGGCTAATGTCGAAAATCGTAATATCGCAGGTGGGTAAATTATTTAGACATTTGTTGGCGTTATAATGAACTGTTTGGCGTATTTAACAACATATATTAATAAAAAACATTACAACACATGTACGTGTGTATAAAATAGTTAAATATCCGAGTTTTCTAATTGACATTGAGCCTCTACAAAATGGTGGCAAGAAAAAAATGAAATCTGACATTGGCCCTTCTAGATCCAAACCACAGAATTATCAAAAAATAAACCAATAAATTAGATCGAAGTTATGGTCATAGACTGAAATAAAAAACAAACCTGATTAAAAAAAAATATATCATGGTCCCCTAAGTAAAAAGAGATAACTTTGCATAATAGAAAAAGAAAAAAAAGTAGTAAGGAATGTGGCGTTTTTAAAACGAGAATCGAATCAGAAAAAAGAAAAATATATTATTTAGAGTATTTTTTTTTATATAATTGTTTCCGGTGTGTTAGCTCATTGCGAAGAACTGGAAGTATTATTCAATAAGTATAAACCATTTAGGCTGATGCTTAGCCAAACATATATGTAACTAAAGAAATAACAAATAATGAGGTAATGTGTTCGAGTTACAAGACTGTCAGATGTGATTCGTTAAGTTGGCATACAGGAGGCGTAATTATCGTAATCCTAAGTAAAATTATTATAAGATAATTTCTAATGAGGTTCTGCAAGAAAAAAAACTCGCGATACTCGTTGTACAAATTAAGAACAAATTTATAACTGGAACACAAAATGGAGAGGTGTGTTATTCTCCAAATCAAGTAATTAATAAAATTAAAGTAAATAAAGTTTTTATTTTATTTATGAAAGCTTTTTCGACTTGCGTCAGTCCTTTTTTGTTCCATCACTTTTTGATGCCGTTGACCTAATCTAAATTACCGCGGTTTAATATATTATATTGGTAGATACAATTTTTAGTGATAAGGTTATTTAATCGGTAGTCAGATGGCAGAAGGGAAACTATTGTGTAGTTTTTTGTTTTTTATTTTTAAAAAGTTTTAATAAAATTTTCTTTTAATAAACTTAGATAAAAAAATAAAAAAACATCATCATTTAGAACAATAATTTATTATTGAAAAGTAACACTCAAATATTTTAGTTTCTGGATTAAAGTCTTGAAACTGAGTCTTATTTCAGCTCTTTCGAACATTTTTGAAAATCGCAGATGATTATTTCTGCCATCTGACTACCGAAACAATATTTGATAACTCAACTTAATGGAATAAGTAAATAAACTATAGTCCTTAAAATGTAGCATGATTAGAATGACAGTTGTCAGAAAAAGTGACGAGATAACTTTGTAGTAACGTCAAAGGAGTTACTTATATTGACACACGAAATATCATTTGTATATGGCGTGTTAATTTATTTTTTTAATACAATGCTTGAAACATAAATCAACATTTATGTATAAAATCAGCTTTAAAACTTAAGAAAAACTAAAATAAAATCAATTATTAACGACGTTCTTATAAGGTTACATCATTTTGCAAAAACGTTAGAGATGGGACAAATAGATCAATGTTAATTGATCGAATAAAAAAATAATTCATTTGATATTTTTTCATGAAAAAAGTAAAAATGTCTCATCTTTTTGTGAATAATTGTGTTAAACACAATATAATAGGCTTGTTTTTGCGTTTTTTGTATCAATTTTCGGAAACAGAGTTTCATGATTGCATGAAATAACTGATCAAATCTATATTTTATTTTATTTTATTTTGGAAAGCCAACAGATTACAATGTTTATTAATTACAGTGTAGGTTAAATTATATATTAAGATCCAATTACAGGCCTTCTCGTAAGCTAAAAGATAAATATTACCAATAAGAAGTTAAGAATAGATATTAAATTTGGATATGTATGTACATTTTACAGTGCGGATAACATAATAATAAGTATACATACATATGCAGCGAGTATAACATTTGCGATAATTATTGAGCCTTATAAGAAGAACAACTTAATTGAAGAAAATAATAATTATAAAAATAAAATAAAAAAACTCAAAAACTAAAATAAAATAAAGTGTTTATAATAATTAACCAAATATCAAACTCACATACACATGTACATGTACATATCCATACACAATATAACTGCACAGGTAGGTATTTCGGTTAAATAAGATATTATGTAAGAGAATATTAAAAAACATTTATAAAAAAAAAAATATAAAAAAATAAAAATTAGTGTATGATCAGTGATCAGTAATTTTCCTTCACTAATGAAATTCGTTTGACAGCTGTCATTCTAATCAAGCTATATTTTAAGGACTATAACCTAACTAACGGTAAGGTTATGCTTTGGTAGGTGTATGTAATATGTACATACATTTAGCAAAATACTAGTAAAAAGATAATTTAAAGTTTGAAAATAAAGACAAAGCATTATTCAAGCCTAATTTTAATTCTCGTTGCTTAAGACATGCATAGTATATTTATTCTAAGATCTGCATAATATATTCATAGCTTACAAAATAGTTCTCTTATGGATTAGAGATACGGGCTCGCAATTTATGTTTATAATATGAAGTATTTTTACATCAATAATGGTATAAAAATATTCTCGAAAATTTGTGTATGAATTTTCAAACTATTGTAGGGCCAATTTAATAGGTCACATTTGACACTTCATCAAAATTCAACCACATAACCTTGTAAGGGCGGTAGTAAAATATTATTTATTTTTTCGAATTTAGAACTGCTCAATTGCTTCACTTTTTTTCAATTACGATTACATATTTATTGTAATAATGACAAAAGAAGGTAATTTTATGATTTACTTTCACTAATAAACCATTCTAAACATAATAAACTTTTTCTGTTCTAAACGTCGTTACAATGTTGCATCAGTGAACCCTTTTTCTTTTTAAACACTAGGGATGTTAACCAGAAAAATCGAATGTTGATAGTTTTGTTAAATTATGTATATATTTTATTTTGTTCCTTAAATTTAAGATAGAAAATAATAATGGGACAGGGATTCGACTTATGACTTTGAAAATAAAATTACAGTACCTATAAGTACTTTTTTATAGCAACTGAATTCAATTGACATATATTATGTTTAAAGTCCGAATCGATTCATTCACTTTAATCGATGTTTTTAAGCAGGTTACCTCACTATGAAGCTAAAACTGACAAATGTCAAATGTGACCTATTAAATTGGCCCTACTATAGCTGTATTTTTTTTAGCTGAAGCTATGATATAGCAGGATTTCCGAAGACTTTTTTTAAATATCAAAGGCACTGATTCAAATTAAAACAAAATTTGTTCAAATATTCAAAATTATACGTTTACTTTCACACATACATATATTATGTAAATTCATATACTGTTTAGGATTAATATTTTTTCATGTTATCATAAATTAATAAACGCCAATAAAGACTAATGCAAACTGGTATAGGAAACACAAACTCGTCAATTAAATAGCAGCGCTAAGACAAAAAAATACAAACATGCTTAAATTATATAAAATAAAGTAAATTCCTCCTTCAAATATTAATTTAATTTTTAATACCAGTATGAATAGTAAAAAATACTCGTACTGAATTAAAGAAAAGGGTGTGAATATCAGTATTTAATAATAACAATACCTTAAAAAAGCAAACAACGGGTCATAAAACGCGGTTGATAAAACTACAAAAATAACAGATTTCAAAATAAAATACCGCCAACCCTCTATTTACTACAATCCTACTGGTAAAGATTTTTTCAGAGTTGTAAGTATTTACAAAATTTATTATAATAATTGAAGGCATGTTTGTCTTAACATTTATAATGAAAAGTGATGGGAGGAATTGATCATTTAACATCTTAAATACTTAATACGAACCGGTAAATGGCCGAGAAGTGGTGTTATACTCTCTGAGGCGTAACATATTTTTCCGTCTGTAGAAAATACCATAACAAAACCATCTAGAGCTTCTAGAATCAAATGGGTGAATTCTTCGTTTGAAAGAAATGACGGTTTCCAGTCCTCTTGTATTTCGTATACTCTCGATCGCACAGAAATTTCTGGGAAATAAAAAAATTGTATTCATCTATTAGCTATTGCTACTTTATTGTATTGAGATAACCAATTGCTTTTATTCACAATTTAGTGGATTCTAAATAGTCAAAAGAAGACAATTTTTGTATCAATATAACCTGCTGCGTACATAATAAAGAAGCATTAAAATATTAGACTTCTTCAGGAAGGTGTATTTAATAATATAGCTGGATTTTATCATCAATAATGCACATTGAAATAAATATAGATATACTTGGTTTTTTATAGCCATACCGTGAAACTTCAAAAGAACATTTCTTATTGTGTGCTTTTAAAAATATCCTAAATTTTTTTGGGAAAACCGCATTTTTAATTTTAAAAAAAAGACGTATTTGAGCAACGAAGCGATACGCACCGTACGCGGAATAGGGTAACGGCTGGGTAGGATAGAAGAGGGTTAGGGGTTTATGTAAGGGATGCTAGTCCGAGAAATGAAGGAAAGTTCTAATTTTCAAATTATAAAAAATAATAAATAAAGTTTTTGCAAAAAAATTGCTAGTATTTTACAAATGTTTACCTTGAGGAAATGTTGCTCTGAAATTTCGTGGTCTGGCCTTAAACCACCGTTTATTTTAGCAGCGTTTTTTGTATTCAGACATTGATTCTGTTAATTTCAGGGAGTTCAATCAGATTTTTTTTGTAACGGTACATTTGTTAAAATTCTTTACAATAAAAAAAAAATTGAAGACGGGGTATGAAAATAAGTTTCGTAAGCGCTTGTTATTAATACATGAGTTCATAATTTAAAAAAATAAAAAAAAATCGCTTTCAACTATTCATAAATCTTGTAACAAATCCTTGAATTCGAACAGTTTCTTGCCCCATTTTCCGTCCCATATCGGCCTAAAGTAAAATGATAACTTACCATTGTGGTTCTTGAGAATTGAAATAGTTGATTTGAGGACAGTAGACTTGTCCATCTTACGGCTATTTGTTGAGATCATGGAACTCAACTCGTTCACCAAAGTGTTAAATTGGTCCCTCCTTTTCTTCTCGCTAAGGTTGCGCGATTTCCTACAACAAAATAAATAGACGGTAAATAAATGCATTGACTTTCATATTCCAAACGGTTGCATCGTATGGAATGATTGGATGGCGTAATTATTTGGCTATTCTCCGAAAAATAATATTTAAATATTTAATTACTCTGTACGTGTGATGTCACTCGACTCCTTCTAAACGGCTTAACCGATTTACGTGTGGTTTTCAGAGAAATATAGATCTTTGCGCTGTGCGTGTTCGTGGATATTAAAGGCTTCAATATAATGTGTAAAAAAGAAGAAAAGAGCATAAATGTTTTATTTATCGATCTACCAGGGTTGCATTCGAGGAGAATGCATTGATAAAAAAATGGAAATTTTTTGTTTTTTTGTGTATAAAAAGAAGCTTTTTTTTTAATGTTTACAAACAGCGTTTGTTTTTTGTAGATCACAACCAGATTCTTTCCTTAAATTCCTTATAATTTCTTTCTATTTATTTCTTTTTACTGGATTTTTGGTAATACTAAAATAATATTAAATTCAATACATTTTAAAAAACCGTATTCCCACATAAGTACACCCCTTTGTTGGTGAGAAGACTGGAGTTTGACGTTTGCAAAAAGAATGCCATATTTGAAAAAGTTTTTATTTTATTTTTTGGAATTCAACCATAAACAAGTACCTACTAAAATTTAATATTTGAATATTAACAATTTTTAGTTTTGGAATTCAATCACAAACAAGTACCTAGGTACCTATTTATCAATAAAAAGTATTTTTCCAAGGCATGCCAACGTTAGGGCAGGACAACGTCTGTCGGGTCAGCTAGTACAAAATATAATGCAAAAACTGCCCCCCACGTACCCCTCAGATACTCAAGTCAAATAATTTGCAAATAACTGTCAAACAGCTTTATGACAGAGCAGTTTTAATTCATTACTGGTTCAATAAAGAATGGAACCCGATAAAACGTTCAAAAACGATTTTCAAATAGCATGATTTTATTTTTTATTTTATTGAATAAATTCACGGACAATGTCCAATTTAAACAAATCATGAATCGAAATAAAAAACAATAATAATACAGTAAAAAATAATAGAAGCAATACAACAAAGAAAAGTTAATACATTAGACAGGCATTATAGAAACCGGGTTAATTCTACAAATATACGATAAATTTACTGGGAATATTTTTTCAGTTTATTAGTAAAAAAAATCAATTTACAATCAAAATAATTAAGATCTTGATTTTCATTTACAAATCTAATCATTCGGGGTAGAGGCGCATGGAAACCATAATTAGTCTCACGATGACCGAGGAACAGACTTTAATTATTTCTGAGTCTACGTGAAGGAACATCAAGAGATATTTGTTGGAGAATAGTCGGGACATCAAATAAACTATTAAATATTTGAAACGTGCAAATTACGTCTGCATTAAATCGAAGTTGTGAGAGACTGGATATATTAAGAAAAGTTCCATGTCGGTATAGTTATAGTTATCTCTTGTGATTCCTAGTTTATACGCAATTTTTCTTATAAATTTATGCTGAACTGATTCGGTACGATTTATATGAGTAACATATGAAGGAGACCATATTACGGAGCGTATTCAAGAATGGGACGAACAAATGAGCAGTCAATTGTTTTTAGAGTTAGCGTGTATCCAAAATCGGAAGTAGCTATATTAACAAATCCAAAAAATTAGAGAGATTTATTAATGATATGGTCAATATGTTCATGAAATGTCATTTGTTGTCTAGAATAACCCCAAGATATCTTATTGAAGTTACAGCGGAAAGAATTTAGTCATTAAATTTATAATCAAAAGTAATATTTTTTTAGATCTACGGTAAGAAATTATTTGGCGTTAATTTTTAAGTTCTCATTAATTATCTTTATTTCTTAAATAGTATCATCATCATCCCCTTTCCGCACCTAATGGTGCATAGGGCACTGTATTAGTACACCAATCCTAGCGTATTTCAATCATTTTTGTTACATTATGGTAAGATGATCAGCCTTACGCTTCAGGTACCATTCCAGGGACTATGAAATATTCCAGTGTTAAAACACACAATTGTCTACAGAACTCAAATTTTGCAAAATGGGTTATTATTTAGAGATAATTTCATTTGTGTAACAAGATTCAAGTAATTTAACAAATAACAGAAATATTCCAGATATTCTACTTGAACCATTAAAGATGCGACAGAAATGAGTCTACTTATACGGTGTTTGCGGACCAACTACTGCTTTACAAAATTATGACAGGAATAGTTGACTGTACAGAACTACTTAGTTTAATAACAATACATGTGCCAGCCAGGATTTGTAGACGGTAGCACCTGTTTCATGTACCAATAAGTAAAACATCGTATGTTAAAAATGATTTTTTTCGTAGGACTTTTTCAGTGTACAATACAAAATTTAAAGATATAGATTACACAAAAATCACACTGTCAGATTAAAAATTTACACTAAAAATGCATTATGTAACTTAGTAGACATTATAATAATAAACATGTACATCTCCCTTCCCCTCCTTATCCTCTCTTCAAGCATTCTTGTCCTAATCCCGCCCAATTTATCTGTTACTTCCAACCCAATGGAGATCGGCTTTCGTTATTCCACTTCCTAAAAATGGCTCCCCGGCATCCAAAAAAAATTATAGACCCATCTCCATTTTGCCTATCTTTTCCAAGGTTATTGAACGAATAGCTTACAAAACAAATTAATTGTTATCTGACACTCCATAATCAACTTGATCCTCTGCAATCTGGTTTTCAGGCTGAACACAGCACTACTACCGTCTTAGTTAAAAATAACTGACGATATTAGACAAGCAATGAATGATAAACGTCTAACGCTTGGGTCCTACTTGATTTTAGTAGTGCTTTTAACTCTGTTGATTGACTGTTGATTGACCTTCTTCTCGCTAGACTTAAGTCCTTAAATCTATCTCCATCTGCGATAAATTGGTTTTCAACGTATTTATGTGGCCGTCGACAATGCGTTACAATGGCAGATGTCTTTTCAGGTTGGATTGATCTTACCGCCGGTGTGTCACAAGGGGGGGGGGGGTACTTTCTCCACTTTTATTTTCCCTTTTTATCAATCCAATAACAAAAAACCTCCCCTGTTCGTACCATTTATATGCCGATGATTGTATATTCATTTCGAACCAGTTGACATTGTTAAAACACATAAAGTAATGTCACTTGCACTCGAGCATATCTCTTCATGGACAAAAAAACATGGACTTCTCATAAATCCAACAAAAACCTAAATTCTACTTGTTGGTAGTAAACAAATGTATTCAAAAGTGAATTATTCCACACTTCCTCTTTTCAAAATAGATGGTACAGAAATTCCATTCATGACTTCAGTCAAAACGTAGGTATTTTCATTCATAAGCATTTAGGGTGGCACGATCAAGTTAACGAAGTTAGTCGTAAACTTTATAGCAGTTTGCACTCACTTAAAAGATTACAGAATTTCTTGCCAGTTGTTGAGCAAACATTAGTCCAGAGCTTACTTCTTCCACTCCTTGACTATGCGGATGTATGTTATCCAGATGCTAACTCTGAATTACTTGATAAGTTGATAGCAGAATATTTGTATTCGTTATATCTTTATCTTCGCAAATTTGACCACATAACCGAGTATGAAGAAACATTCACATTCTATCACTTCTTCACAATATTTCAAATAATCCCACTTCGCCTGTTTATCTGAGAGAGCTCATCCAACCTCTTTCACAACACGGACTATCTCTTTGTTCTAGTAACGAGAAAACCCTTTTAATACCCTGTCATCGCTCTAATTTTCTTGCCTCTTCTTTCACAGTAGTAGCCGCTCGATTGTGAAATAATCTACCCACTAATATCTAACACCTTCTTTATTTACATTTATGTCAAGATTAAAATGCCACTATCTAAATATTTAAATGGTTCCTTTATCCTTCTTCTTTCCTTCCCACCCCCTCTCCTCTCTTCATTGTTTAGTGTTAATTTTTAATTATTTAATTAATCTTTGTTTTTAATTTTTGTATAAAATTGTAAGATTCAATATGTCCGTGTATTCAATATGTCCGGGTAGGTAGGAAGAAATTGCATTAAGGCAATATGCCCGCCTTTACATGTATATATATTGTATATGTATTTAAAGTGTCAAATAAATAAATTTACAATAACTAAATGTTCTTAAAAAATATATTTAAAAAATTCTCTGATTATTGAAAATTATTTACGAGTACATAAAAATAACATTTTTATATGTATAATCTTATATGTATTTATTTGATAGTAATATATTTTCTTTACTAACTTTGTATACATTGTGGAAATCTGTTATTAGTTCTGAGTTTATACACTATATCTGTTTGTTTACTATAAATATGTATCTAGAACTGTTGATTTCCCAAATAAAATAAAATAAATACTACTAGAACTAACTAATACTATTCGTACCACTTAACGAATGATAGAAATGAGTCTACTTATATTTCTGAGACCGTCTTATACTATTTGTGTTGCTGAAAATATGACACACATTCAATTCAATTCAATTAATTTATTTTAAATATAACATATACATTACAAACATATATTCAATACGTACATATTATAAAAAATAAAAATAAATATATGATGGAGATTCATGTCAAAGTAGTAGGAGAATCGTGCTCCGAAAAACCCCATTCGGATACATGGAACCGATCAATATCCAGAGCGATGTTGTTCAGCATAGCGGTAGCCTTTCTAATAGCGGGCAGGTTGTTCCTGTATATCGGAGTATGAAACAAGCTATGCTGACGCTGTCTTAGGTAATTATAAGGAACATACAAACCAATGCTCATCATGATCTCAGAATTATGGATCACACCGCGCAACAATTGATAAAAATGTGTAGTCAAATACACATTCCTTCTAGTCTCTAAACTGTTGTAGCCAAGCATACCCTGGAGAAACTCAGTCGGGTAGAGCCAAGGATTACACGCACTCTCTCATGTAGAGATATCTCAGAAACTTCTTTTGGATTTTCTCTATCATAAGATAGTATTTCAGTTCATGTTGCCCCCAAATCATCAAGTTACTCTTTTGAATATTTATTTTATTAAAACCAAAGTTTAATAAGCACAAAGTTGTTGATTTATGTTTTGAGTAGTCATAGAAATGTACTGTTAATACCATTGATGCAGACATATACAAGGAAATTTTTTACTTAAATTTGTCTTTCTTGCTTACCGTAACACTTTATTTACTGTGTTTGCTTTAAAGAATTTATTTCATAAGCTTATATCTTTGCATTTTTTTGTTTATATGCTTACTGTTTTTTCTTGCATACCTTTGTTATTATTGTTTTTTTTTTACTTTGTAAAACTTTTCATTTTATCCTTTCTAACTAATTTCACATATTTTTTCTGTATATTCTGTGTTTATTATTTAGTATGTTAGCATGTATTTTACTTTTATTTTTTAAATGCCTTTTGGGCGTTAATAAACATAATAAATAAATATACTCGTAAATCACAAAATGAACAAAAATGCTGTTATACTCTTATGTCCGCCTATCAAAGATATAAAGAAAGATAAAACTTAATAACTAGAAATATTCATCATCATCATCATCATTCCCTTTCCGCGTCTAATTGTCCAAAGGGCACTGCATTGGTACACCAATCGCAGCGTATCTGGATCATTTTTGTTATATGAAGGTAAGGTGATCAGTCTTACGCTTCGGGTATCAGTCTAGGGACCATGAAATGTTCTAGTGTAAAAACACTCGTTTACATCATATTTCATATCAACCATGTCGGGAATCGAACCCGAGACCTCTTTCGTGGTTGGCAAATGCGCTGACCATTACACTCCGAGGACGAGTAGAAAAATAACAATAAATTAATCAAAATAATAACCAACATAATCTTATAATAGTGATAAATTTTAAATTTAAAAAAAATAAACGCACGAGAGGAATAATGAAGTTAAAATATTACCTTCCTAATACAAAAGTAAACTCGAGATAATACTTATTTCTTTCTTGGTAATGTGAGTAGGTAATCCTTAAAAGTAGTACCTAGCATTGGATTTTATATCTGACTTCATTGCCAAATGGATTTTCGATTTAAGCATTTATTGAGAATAAATGTAAGGATTTCATTTTAGAAAATAATAAATTTATTAATTAATTAACATTTGTTATTATTATTTTATTTATTTAAAAATGAATTTATTCATTTGCGTATTAAACATACTATCACATACAAAAATATTTGTGCATCAAAGTAGAAAAGATCCAAATTATGTTTGGTACTGCTATTTTATAAATAAGATTCAGTTTTCTAGATAAAATCGATTCTTTTGTCATTCAATGAAAATTTTTAAATGTTGGTGTAAACAAATTCTCAACGAATAAGAATAAAAATATAAATTAAAAATATACGAGAATTTTAAAACATAAACCGAAGTTAAAGCATACCCATGTGTTATATTATTTTTAAAACAATAATCACATGTTATTATTGGAATTCACATAAAATGTTTTAGGGCAGAATTAATTAATGTTAATAAATAATAGAGTCGTGAGACTACAATAAGACTGTATCTGAGTTGAATAATCGTATCGTAATATTTGTTAACTTTACGAATTTATCGCATTTATAACAAATACGTGGGCAACGCCAACGTGCCAACATTTCAACCCCAAACACTGCATAACTTCAAGGGAAAATCAAATAAATAAGGCTTCTATTCTGAAAACAAATCTTTGTAACTTTAAAAAGTTAATTGAAACTTTTACAATTTTCTGAGTTAATTAAGAAACAGTTTCGTCAAGATTCTTCTAACAAATTTGATACTCTCCATCACCTACCACACTCGCCAGATCTTAATCTAACTAATTACCTTTTTTTTTAATTTGTAAAACATTTTATAAAGGAAAAAAATAGCCCGAAGAGTCGGTGAAAAATGCCTTCATAGCATTTATCGACCCCGCCCACAGGCAGTGGGCCAAAGCTGTACAGAAGTGTGTCATAAGATATATTATGTATTGTATTATAATCATTATTATGGATAACTTATAAAGCCCTAAAATTCATTAATATTGGTTTCATATTGTCCAATGGATAACTAATATTACGCATCCAAGATCCTAATTAAACAAGTTCCTGGAGTTGATTAACTCAGGCCCGTAGAGCCAATTGAATAAGACCATGAGAATGGATTCATTAATAGAGCTGATTTAATAAGGCCAATAGGACAGATTCATTAAGGCCCACGGGGCCGACTCATTGAGGCCTTAGGGCCAATTTACTTTTATGTATCAGTCGGCAATAGCTCACTGTTATAATTTATTTAAATCAGATTTTTCTCTTTTCTGTTTTAACCAAACTTTTAGTTTAGATATTTGACATATGTATTTATTTTGTGTGGCTTTGGTAGCGTTATTTTTTAAGTGAGATATTCTTCTTTAAACCTGCGTGCTCTCACCTTCCTGGAAGACCGTCAATGAGGATCTTTAGACTTTATTCAGCGAAATTAAGGGGCGCTGGATTGCCGTGGAAAGAGGCAAAAATGCTGGCTGGCGATAGGGTCTCCTGGAGGCAACTGGTAATGTCCACATGCTTCACATAGGAGCGGATGTAGAAAATAAGAAGAAGAAGATTCTTCTTCTTTACTGAATAGAAAATCGATTCTGAGGCCCAAAGAGCAGATATTTTTAGGTGCCCAAAATCCTTATCAACTGAGGCCCAAAAGACCGAACAACTGAGGCCCATTAGGCCGATAAAACGAGGCTCTAAGGACCGAATTTCCTGTTATGTAACAGAAGTTATTATATTCAGTCAGATGAATCTCACTCGGACCAATAAAGGTTTCATCTCTTTTACTTTACAAAAGTCAAAGGAAGAAAGAGTTAAAGAAACGTGAATGTTTAAAAATAGGCAGAATGGTGAATTTAACAGTGTGCAAAGTGGCCAGCCATATATGCTTTGTGTACAAAATGAATCAATTAAACTAAACTAAAATTATAAAGTGGATTCCTCGGTACGGGGTTTCCCAATAAGGAATACATTGTTATTTCAATTATATAATGTATTCTGGTGAAATATTTAGTGAAAAAATCCAGTAAATGACAGGTTATAAGCTCTGTAAATGCCAAGACTTCCATGTTCCATTGTGAAAATGTTTTTCATCTCAATTACAATAACTTTTAATGTAATACATTATTTTCATATTTAAAATTTTGGGAAGGATCAGAAGATTTATTGATAAGGACTCTTGCAAAACTATTTACAAAGAAATTATTGAACCACACGTTAACTACTGTAGTAGCATTTTATTTTTATCAAACAAAGAAAACATAGATAAACTAACTGTATTACAAAATAAAGCCTTTAGAATCATTTTGAAAAAAACAGATACACGAGGGTAAAGTCGATGGTAAATGAAATGAAATTATTAACATATAAACAAATAATATTTTACAATACAATGATATTTGTTCATAAAATTATAAACTCTAATAAAAAAACAGAATTTTGAAAAAAAATTGATCGGAACCAGCATGAACACGATCACAATACTAGAGAAAAGAACAAAATTAGACTTCCATTTAGGAAAAAGGCAAAGTCACAAAATTCAATTTTATTTAAAGCAATTAAAAAGTATTACGAAATGGAAAAAAAAATTTATGAAGAAAAAAACATATCAAAATTTAAAATAATGGTCAAGACATATGTGATAAACAATTTATAAATTAAATATATTTGCAATGTTATTATTAGAACACACATAACAATATGTATGATATGTGTGCCCTACTTTAAGATTTAAATAAATAAATAAAATTTAAAAAAACATTTTTCAATAGAAAACGGCAATTTCATAGATTACCACCTAATACCTACATGTCTTCAACATATTGCATTATTTATTCACAGATTGTGTATTCTCTAAAACGATCTCGATCTCTGCTGTAGTGTGTTGTATTGATCACATTGTGATTCATAATCGTTTCCTTCGAATCTAGTGATTGAAGTGCATTTCAATAAATTATACATTCTGCTCTCTAACTACTCATTCTGTAACAACATTACGTATGGAGTACTATAATTTAATAACTTCATATGAAACCATATGAATACTCGTTTTAATCACTACATACATATCGACGGTAGAAAGGAAACAAAAGGAGCCAATGAAAGTTTTTTTTTTCAATTAATAAAAAATCTCTTGTTTCAAATGTTTCTTTAAATTATGTAGTAGGAATTACGTCAAAATAATATGTAAATATCGAGGCTATACTGACAGAATGCATTGTCAACAGTCTTTGTATATTTCAAATATTTTTTTTTAATATAGGTGCAAGATTTTGATTTAAAATTTTCCGCTATGCCTAGAATAAAGATTACTAAAAAAATCTAATAAAAGAAAATTGTGGGAGAAATAATGCGTTGAAAGAATAAAAAAGCTTTAAATGCGATTATCTCGGAACTTTGTGCGGAATGAAGTAATAAAAGAACGGACGCAGCAAACTCCGGTGACAACTGTCATCAAGCGAAGGCGATACGGTTGGCTTGGCCATGTACTGCGGATGCCTCCTTAACCACGCTAGCCTATTTTACAAGGCATTAAGTTCTCGACGTCCTGGACGTCCACTTCTGACTGTTTGTCGGCAGTTTATGTCAGAACTTCGGAAAGAAAACATGACCTGGGAGGACGCAAAGGAGTTGGCAGCCGATAGAGATACATGGAGGCTCTTTGTGGATACCATAAGCTCCAACTAAAGAGCGGACATGGAATGATGATGATGTTTTAATGATTTAATGCATTCTGTCAGTAAAGCCGCGATGTGAGGCTTAGTAATTTTTACCTTGGTAGGGGAAAACGAGGTGCCTTGATACAGGGGGAGGGTTGATAAGTAAAAGGTTTCTTCCTTATTAGCAGAAGAAGAAGCTCTATATTTGCACCATAGAAGGATTTCATCTATTCTCAGATCCATACTAGCGCTGCTCTCACCAAAATGTTTTTTTTTTATATTTGTGTGACACTTTCGGCATACCACACAAAAATATCTTTGCTCCAGGAAATTTCATAGAAATCTAAAAAAAAAAACTTTTGTGAATGTCTTTGCGATTTAGTTAAGTTCATGGATCACTTTGTTCTACACAATTTTTACACAATTTCCATGTTGTGTAAAATTGACGAGTTACATGCATTTTACTTTTACATAAAACTTTTCTGGCAAATGTACGGGGACGCTTGAAACGATTTGAAACAACATGAAAAAAGCGAAGTTGGCAAATCTTGCTCCGTCGGGAAAGCAGCGCTGAAACACAAGCTGAAGAAAGTGACATTACCGCACAGAATTGAGCGAATGTGATTTTACATCATTCTAAATTCAGTTCCAAAGAAGTATTTAATAGATACTAAGAAACTGCATTATATGCAACAATACTTCGACATCATATGGTAAAAATGCAGTCATCAATAGGCTTCACTCTCTAGGCAATGAGTACCAGGACGTTGGTGACTCATTTCACATGAAATTTAGTACATATAGAACGGCTCTTCTTCTTTATTTCATTGGTAATAGTTCTAGGTAATTATTTGTTACTATTGTTAAGAATTGTTTTATACCTCTTTATTATTTTTTTTTTCTTTTTTCGATTCTTTTCTTGAATTAATTTATAAGTACAAAATATTTCTCTTCATCATTTTTTTACATCATTATATATTTTTATACATAAATATATACTATTTACCTAAGTATTAGTTTTAAATAATAATAAATATATGTATATTTTTTTTTTAATGTTATTCAAAA
Organism: Micrasema longulum; assembly: GCF_059751315.1. Classification (NCBI taxonomy): domain Eukaryota; kingdom Metazoa; phylum Arthropoda; class Insecta; order Trichoptera; family Brachycentridae; genus Micrasema; species Micrasema longulum. The sequence continues at coordinate 308,506 of NW_028278221.1, read as the reverse complement.
TTGTTTTCTTAGTTTTTTTAACTGTTTCAAAGTATTTCTAATACCAAATTATCTTTTTTTATTTATAATTCTATAACTAATAATATTTTATTATTTTATATAGTTTATCTTTTTTAGACTTTCTTAATTTGTTAATTAATTTAATTGTTTTAAATGCTCTGTATTACTTATACTTACATGTATGAATATTTAATTGTATTTGTAACTAATATGTTAAAGGCACTAAGTGCCGTTTATTTCAATAAAAAAAATATAATAATAATAATAAAAAAATATGCATATTGAATCGGGTTGTGGTCCGTGGCTAGTGTTGCGGACTTACGGATCGGAGGTCCGAGGTTCGAACCCTACTCTACCTCAATCTAATAGTGAGTTATTTGCAACTCGTTGAATATGGTCACCAAAATTGAAATATTCGGGTATATTAAAAGAATGCTAATATTTATTTTGCGATAAAAATAATAAAATAAATCGTATTTAACAAAAATATTTTTTAATTTATTAATAAAGTAAAATTAGAGAATAACATAATTTCTTCTTCATATCAAGACTACTATATTAACCCGCTTACTTTCCCCGTATCTTGGGCTTGCTACAATTTCCCTCATATGACGAAAGTACAAATAACATAATAAGTATGAAAAGTATTGCAATGTTTGTTTAGAAGAATGAATTATTATTAAATACACAAATGCATGGTGCAATTATTTAATCGTCACGATTATTAGTATTTTAAGTAAAAATCGCTAACTAAAAACTGCACCATGCCACCCCGTTTTCCCCTAACGATTCCGTGTCCGTAAAATACAGTTACGTGTGTGAAATAGAAACTAAGCCCTGGACGAGCGTTTTATACTCGAATGCTACTCTCAGGTTAAAATCCCGTGAAAGGAAATCGAGTGGAGATTAGTCCGCCTCGTAGTGTAGCGGTTGGTGCGTTTACCAACCACGCTCGAGGCCCTGGGTTCGATTTCTGGCGGGGTCAGCATGAGACTGATGACCTTACCTTCATGTAATAGATAGTCGAAAAGGCTGCATTTGGTGTACAGATGGGGTGCCTATTCACCACTGAATGCGGAAAGGGACATTATGATGTAACCCACTAATTATTTCAAAGTTCTGGTGTAGTATACACAGAAGTATGCAACAAAGTAACCTTACGCGTCTACTAATGATAACATGGTAAGGTTGGTACTTTTTTTGTATGTTTTTAAATATTTAAATTTTTTGTTTGTATTCGATTTTTTTCTTCGTATACCTCTTTACATTTGGTAAAATTTGTTCACTGCTGTATAAATATTCAAAATATATTTTGCCGCAATATTATTATCTTTTACAGAATATTTTATTTTTTATTTCTTATGTTACACAAAAATATTATAACTGTCCATTATTTATTAAAGGAGCAAAAATTCATAAACTATTTCTTGTATACCCACGAACAGGCCATGCCTTTGTGGGACTTTTTTGTTTACTATTTTTACTATTGATATGTATTTCATTGCTATGTAATTATGCTTTATTTTTTAATACTCTGTTTTATCACTTATGTTTATTGTAAAAAAACAAAAAGTAAAAATAAAAAAAAGTAGGGGAACTTTTCTCTCGGAATGGGAAAAGGGGCTGCTTAAGATAATTCCCAAAGGGAACGAAAAGCAAAGATCTGACTCTGGCGTTTATCGGCCGATCACTTTCCTCCCTCTTTAGGGGAAGGTCTTCGAAAAGCTGATAAACAGAATATTTGAAGTTACTTTATCTCCTCCTTGTGGTCGTCAGTTTGGTTTGGCTCTAGAGAAATCGATCGAGCATGCCACTTATTTTGCTAAGGATTGGTTTAGTGGTAGAAGTGACAAGTATATTGTCGGGGTGTTTCTGGATATATCTGACGATGATTCACTCTAAGCTTTCTAAGGTCCAAGGCCCTATTCCGGGTAATTGAGGAGTATTTTTCAGGAAGAAATGTGTCGGTCATCATGGTAAAGTAAATGTTGGAAACCTTAAAGGTTGTCCACAGGGATCGGTCTTAGGACCTACCCTGTGGAATGTGCCCTTTGACGATTTGCTTCTGTTTTCGCTTACGGAAGGGAGCTCGATTGTAGCCTACGCAGATGATGCCTTACTTATTGTTACAGGAAAATCGAAAGCAGATATAGAAGCAAAGTGCGAATCAGCGATTGACACAACAGTCGAATGGAGCAAAATAAACATACTATATTTTTCACTCGAGAAAGCAATGGCGATGCTTATGAAGCGATACTGAAATAGAAGCAGAAACCAAGTCATTAAAAGGTGCGGGAGAAGCATCCGTTTCTATGGCTTTTTCAGATACCTCGATCGAACTCAATCATACCTCAGTCATGTCAAGATTGCCTCTGAAAAAGCTAAGAATCTATTTGGGAAATTACGAAGACTTTGCTGGGCTGAGTGTTATGCAAGTAACAAATGGAGCTTCAGTATAGTTACATAGACTGGATGTAGGGAGCATTATTTCTGCTCTTCTGTGTGGGCAGAGGATTTTTTTACAGGCGCGACTGGGGCATGTGATACAAAATAAAATGTTTGAATTAAATTACAAATTAAAAAGCTTTAGTTGAATTTATTTATCTATGGAATCACTATGTAAAGCGCCCTTAAGGTATTATATTACGAAAATGGCGCTTTATAAGTTATCCATAATAATAAGTACTGAACTGTGGCACCGGACGTACATCCGGTTATAACGGGGATTTTACCAAAAGATTTATAAGTTAGAGAACATCATTAAATGTGCTTTGAGATCAGGGACTCCGGTGACCTGGGAGTTGAACTGAGGCCCGAAAGAGGGGAAATGGCTTCTTTGTTAAAGACACGAGGATAAGACATATATAAAAATTGTAATATAGTTGGGATGCAAGCAACGTGGTCATTCATGCCGGATTTGTCTGACAGGATGGATAAAAGCTTTTCAGTGTGTGATCATCACACCGCACAAATGGTTTCGGGTCACGGGGAGTTTAAGGACAAGTTGCATAGCTTAGGCTTTGCCCCAGACCCGAACTGTGTGCGGTGGTGGACGTTAATCTGCAGAACGAATTCCGTGACATTATGACATTATGAAAGATGAGAGAGATGTTATAATCGCAAGTCTAGGTGAAGTGATGAGATTTGTGTAAAACAAAAATCTTTTCTCATTAAAAGACTATCTTAAAGCCTTCAAACGATTTGTGGGAACTTAGGTGTAAGGATGGGAGGATATTGCCCTGTGATGACAGGGTAATTGCGCTATTGGATCGTTTGACCTTGTTGCAAGTGCTGACTGTTTTCGTTGTTCAGTCCCTCCGGGAGCGGGGGCGGGAATGTCAGAATATCCCACGGCCATTATTATTTCACATCCAGCCCGTGTCTGGGCGGATGACGAATAAAGTTCTGAGTGTAAAATAAAACCAGAACCCTAGACTATGTCTACTTATAGGTAAAAAAAATAAAAAAATAATCGAGTAGACAAAAGTCCGCTTTGTTTTGTACTGGTTTGCTCGTTAGACTACATGCTTGAGGTCCTAGGTTCGATTAAAAATACATCATAATTTTTAATACAAAATTTTGTGACTTCAAAAAAAAACTTTTTGAAACACTGTAAAATAAAACATATGTCAGTGTGTAATAAGTTTATGTTCCTTTAATTATGTTTATATTATTATAATATCAAAATTTTGAATTGGTCAACTATATTCTGAAAATCCCTCTCCTCCACTCCTCCACTCTATTTCCTCATCCCTTAACCTTCTTAAGAGCTCTTTTTTTCTCATGTCTTATATAATATATAATTTTTCTCTTTACTGTGTAACACGTTCTCTCATTATATTTGTGAAAAACTTTAACTGGATGTATGTACTATTTTTTATATTTTGTATTCTTATATAACAACTGTTGTTTTTCCTTAATAAATAAAAATAAAAAATAATAAAATTATTTATATAATTATTTATTCGGATTTATTATTAGTTGCTGTTTGGCTCACTGAACATTTATTGGTGAATTATTGTGTTTTTATCTGTTTTATAATAGGTTTTTTCTTCTCTGCGTTTTAAATATTAAAACATAAAAAGTTATATTGTTTTCGAAACGGCTTTGCATTACATTGATTTTTTTTAATAGATTAATCAAAATAAAACAAATTAACACAAATAATAATAAAAAATAGTATGTCTTCACGGTGTGTGACTTTGCTATTTTGCATGTGTTTGATTGTTAATAAATATTTCGTGAAGTAAAAGAACTGAACCCTCCAGTGAGAACAGAACATCTTTACCCATTTTCAAATTTTCACACTTTTAAACCAGTTACAATAATATAAATCTTTTAGATGATGATTTATAATTATGCATTTTATAATTCAATTATATTTTTTAATGGAGTAATATTTTCTACGTATTAAATAATTAAATTTAAGAACCCTGAATGCAGAATAAATTTACGAGAAATTGCTGGACTTAAAATTTAGTTCAATGTTTTAATAAACTAAAACGTGACACTGGAAAATATTCACGCTACATTTATCTTGGTAGAGTTATTCACCGCAGTTTTTCATAGCACGTGTCACTTTAATCAAACACGTGAAAATAAGATTTTATTATCATTTGGTTTGATTTGGTCAACTTTTTTCTCCAACAATGTTTGAGTAAGTCCAAATGCTTGCAGACTGGCTGGATTTCCTCCCTAGGGAGTTATTCATAGTTAAATTTATTTTAACAGAGAGGGAAAACATTTTCGAGAAGGGAATATGGAAGTCTAGGCATTTACAGGGCTTATGACCTGTCATTGGCTGGTTTAAGTAGCCACTTCACACACTGTGTAACATTTACCATTCTGCCTATGTTTGAACATCCACATTTCCTCAACTCTTCCATCTGTTGGCTTTTGTGAAGTAAAAGAGCTGAAACCTTTATCATATCCATATCACTTCCATATTCTCTTCTCAAAAATGTTTTCCCTCTCAGTTGCAACAAATTAAAAAATGAATAACTCCCCAGGGAAGAAATCCAGCCCGTCTGCAAGCATTTGGACATACTCAAAACATTGTTGAATTACATACAGAATTTTTTTCTTCATCTGCCTGGACACGGAATCGACTGCCTGGCAACCCTTTACCTGGGACCAAGATATGCTGAGATGTGGAACTTCAAAATGGGTGAATGTTGGTTACACAGTATAATGTAATTGTTGAATAGGGAAATATCACATACTACGAATACCGATAAAAATATGTGTAATGGATTTAGAAAAAATAATTGTATTTTGAAAATCAATATGGATATTGTAGAATAATGTTTTCATTCTTAATTTTTAAAATAAAAATGTTAAAAAACACGCCTTTATAAGAACGCGATATGATTGGTCGTGACGGTGGTGACGTCACAACCCGCTATCGTCTATGATGTTTGTCATTTAGTCGAACTGTTTGTACAGGCTGGTTAAGTTGCGTGTTTTTTATATACGATTCTGACGTTGTGAGTTATATATTAAGTTATTTTTGTAAATTATAATTAATCTAGAGTGATATAGAAGTAAATTAAAATAATGGAAGACGGATTTTCAAAAGCTCAATCCGATAATTTGCCGAAAGTAGATGCTATAATGTTGGCGTCTTTTTTTTCTACTAATATGCAGTATATTAGTGCTGAAATCCGAGGAATAAAGGCTGCTAGGTAAGTAATTATTATAAATATTTATAGATTTTAATGTATTTTTCAATTATATGTGTTGATGTTTGTCATGAATCATTTAAATATTATATTAAACATTCCCCGAATACAAGTGTCATTCTAACCTCGTTTTGTGTTTTGGATTAGAAAACCAGTTGGCATTATAAATTGTTGATATATTAAACATCCTACACTTAAAACGAAAGTATATAAATAGTTAACAATGATGACAAAGTAATATCGATGTGTATCATTCATTATGTAAAATATTGATTGAAATATTACTTGACAAGTCAGTATCATAACCTAATTTTTCGTTCCCGAAGGTTAAGAACGAAGTTTATACTATTGTATGTGTACATTTATAATCCGTGTTCTTTCTAAAATGTATGATTTGCTTTTTAAATCTATACTTATTATTAGCATTAATGTACTTGGCATCAGATAAATGTTATGTTCAAGACATAAATATTTTATTTGAATCACTAGATAGATACTGACGGTTATATATTTTTTTTACACAGGTCGTCCAGGGAAAATTATGGCGATAATGCAATTGGCTACGTGCAAGTTAAACGAATTGGAGCGTTGTGTTTTGTAAAAGCACGTGTCACACCGGAGCATAAAGTACGCCAAAAAGCATATTCCGTTACTTTGGTATGTAATGAAAGGGAGGAAATAGTGGAGTCCTGTGTATGTGAAGATTGTCCAGCAGCTCAAGGTTAGTAGCAATGTGATTTATTGGTGTTTCTAAAAGTACATTATCTGACTTGTACTTTGTTTAGAGAAAACAAGAATAAAACCATTTTATTATATTATTTTCAATGTTTGACCTGTCATAAAACATACTCAGAAATATCTATTATATTTTCAATGGACAACTAAAACTTTTTGGTATAAACAAGTATTTTGTCCATCAGATTAACTTATCCCAGATTAATATTTCATAATATGAAGAAAAGAAAGGTGTAAAATAGACACAAATAGTCCTTTATTGAAATCAACCGTATTTGACGCTTTTTACAGTTTTTAAATTGCATACCATCTTTTAAAAAGGAGTTAAAAGATTTTTACCTGAACCTTTCTCATGGACTTAAGTGAAAAGAATAAAACATGTTCATGTAATCCATAGAATTTAAGTCCAACATCATATTTAAATGGTAGGACCAGTTATTTAAAAGAAAGTAAAAATACTCATTTATTTTCAGGAGGTTGCAAGCACGCCGTTGTTATTTTGTCATGGCTTCATCGTCGAAGTGAGGAACCATCTACAACATCAACCGAGTGCTACTGGAAGCGCTCAAAGATGGCTGAGATTGGATCTTCCGTTAAATTTATTACCGCTCAAGAATTAAGTACCAAAAATCCTATTGTAATCGAAAAAGGTGATGGTTCATTTCTTTTCAATTTAGTGAAAAACACTGAACCCTGAGACAAGGGATGTCATTTTGATGGGTTATTTTAATGAACCAAAAGGTGTTGAAAAGTTAACAATAATGCATTTGATGGATGATTTCTCATATAGGAAAATTGGATCTACAGCTGAACAATTCATAAATTATTGCAAGAATAATATGAACACGTCATCTTGCAAGAATGCTGAAAAAATCACATATAAACAATCCAACTGCGCGCTATGGCATAAATTACGCTTTGGACGTATTACAGCATCCAAAATGTATGAAGCTGCACATTGCAAAATGATTGATGGTTCGTTGGTTGAAAACATTTTAGGTGCTAAAATTGTAGAGACTGAAGGAATGAAACGAGGTCGACATTTAGAACAAGATGTTTTCCAAGAATTAAAGAAAACAAATAAGAAACTAAGAAAATGCGGATTCATAATTTTAGCTGAATATCCTGTTTTTGGAGCTTCTCCCGATGCTGTATGTGACGACTATATAGTTGAAATAAAATGCCCAACCAAGAAATCATCTGCAAATAAATATTTTACAGGTAATGAACCGAGCCCCAAATTCATGGCACAAATGCAAATACAAATGCATCTCTCAAAAAAAAAAAGGGGGCTTTATTGTGTGGCTAGTCCAGACTTCGAGACCACAAAACAAACCACACAATGCTTTGTGAATTATGATGAGAAATTGTGTGAAGATTTATTAGCTAATGCTTTAACTTTTTGGTCCGAAGCCATATTCGACAAATTGAAGTTTCAGTTATAATTTATTGTTATGTTAGTAATTATTTATACCCTTATTGGTACTGTTTAATGTACCAATAAGTAAAACACATGTTAAAAATGCTTTTTTCCATATGCCTTGTTCAGTATACAATACCAAATTTAAAGATGTAGGCTATACAAATATCATTCTGTCAGCATTAAAATTCACACATTCACTCTGTCCGCATTTAAAATTCATTATCTAGCTTGATGGATGCTATAATAATAAATATGTATATTTTTTAACTCTCCCCTCCCCTTCTTATCATTTCTTCATGCATCCCATCCTAATCATGTCCCATTTGTAAATAGCATTTTTCTCTTTTATTTTTTTGTTACCTGTTATTTTTATATGTATAATATTTCTTTACTAACTGTACAATTTACGGAACCTGTTATTGGTTCAAATTCCATGCAATTAATATGATGTTATGAGCTATAAATACATAAGTAGGACTGTTCCGTTTTCCAAATAATTTATTTTTTTAAATTGTCAATGCACCCAATGTTTCATCTTTTTTATATATTTTGATTATTTGTAAGAATGTACCTTTTTTATAGAACAAATAAAAGCTGATTTTGTCAGCATTTAAATTGATTTTTGACTATTTATTTCATTTCTCTTTTACTTGCATACTTATTGTTT